>NC_073745.1:185983148-186048148 GCF_029784135.1 Toxorhynchites rutilus septentrionalis
TAAAACACAAGCATGAACACAAGAGTCACAAACATTTCACGTATGTGTAGATCGTGAAAACATTATTAATTTTTTATTTTACAACCAACATATTCACGAGAAATAATGTTTATGACAGAACAACGTTTGCCGGGTTAGCTAGTATATATATAAAGCCATTCCATGCCAAACCGATATAGTGGTTCACAGATTTTCGTCAAAAGTGGTAGTTTTGTTCTTTATCGCAAATTATTAGACCCGTATTTTCCATTTTAAGGTGGTCCGAAAAATCAATTTTTTCGCATTTTTGCCGAAAATGACTTTTTTCAAAAAAATCATAACTTTTGAACCACCAATTAAGATGTTTGACATATTAAATTAAAGCCAATTAGCTTTTTTGGGAAGATACTTCAGTTGCAGGAAATTTGAATTATATTTTCGTTATTATTAATTGTATTCGTTTTTTATAGTTTTCATAGTCTCGGGACCAAAAGCGCTATATTTTTTTATATTTTTCCTGGAAATCTCAGGATTTTTCAAATAACAAATCTCGAAACCAGAGAATCGTTTTTTTTCGTTTTTGAGTTATGTTTTTTCAAAGTTACCCGATGGTCCAAAAAATCATTTTTCCCTATTTTCCCAAAAATGACTTTTTTCAAAAATTTATTACTTTTGAACTACTGGACCGATTCTGATGACGGACGTATCAAATTAAAGCCTACTAGCTAGCTTTTTTCAAAAAAAATTACACACTTGTCAATTAATTGGATTATAGTCACATACATCAGCCTAGTCGCATAGAAATTTTCAAAAATTCATAACTTTTGAACAACTAGACCGATTCAGATGATCGACATATCAAATTAAAGCCAATATTGGTCTTTTTTTGGAAAAATACTACACCTGCAGAAAATTTGAATTCTGCTCTCGTTATTATTGATTGTGTTCGTTTTTTATTGTTTTCATAGTCCCGAGACCGAAGGCGCTATAGTTTTTTATATTTTTTTTGGAAAGCTGAGGATTTTTTATACAACATATCTCGAAACCAGGGAAGCGTTTTTTTTCGTTTTTGAGTTATGATTTTTCAAAGTTAGCCGATGGTCCAAAAAATCATTTTTTCCCATTTTTCCACTACAAAAAATCATAACTTTTGATCTACTGGACCGATTCAGATGATCGACATATCAAATAGCCAATGAGCTAGTCTTGTTTGAAATATTACACTCTGAATAAAAATGGATTTTGTTTTCGTAATTATTGATTAAATTTGTTTTTTATAGCTTACATCGTTTCAGGACCAATGGCGCCATAGTTTTTTTATATTTTTTCCTGAAAACTAATTTTTTTTCACATAATATATCCGAATACCAGAGAGGTGTTATTTTTCGTTTTTAAGTTTTCGTTCAACATTTCTATGCGACTAGACTGGATGTATGTGATTATAATCTAATTGATTTGCAAATGTGTTATTTTTTCAAAAAAGCTAGCTAGTAGGCTTTAATTTGACATGCCGATCACCTGAATCGGTCCAGTAGTTCAGGAGTAATAAATTTTTGAAAGAAGTCATTTTTGGGAAAAAAGAGGAAATTTTTTTTTTTTGGACCATCGAGTAACTTTGAAAAATCATAACTCAAAATCGAAAAAAAACGCCTCCCTGGTTTCAAGATATGTTATGTGAAAAATCCTCAGCTTTCCAGAAAAAAATTAAAAAACTATAGCCTCTTTGGTCCCGAGACTATGAAAACAATAAAAAACGAATACAATCAATAATAACGAGAGCAGAATTCAAATTTTCTGCAGGTGTAGTATATTTTTCAAAAAAGACCAGGGAATTGGCTAAATAGATCAGTGATTTTTAACCGGTGGGGAATTTGGCCATTAAAAGGGGGAATTGTGCAAGGGAATATTGCACATTTACTTCGCTTTGAAGATGGCAATTATTAGGAAACATTTCCACAAAAGTTTCATTGAGAACGCTGAAAGTTGCGATCCTCGGCAAACATTTCTAAATCTAAAATGTAATGTTCAATTGAACAACTTCGCAATGTTTAAAACACTTTCGTCAGTGAATGATGATAGAACAGACGACGAAACAGTACAGAAGACCATAAAAAAGGAAATTGTACAGCACTTTTTACAACAAGTTAAACATGAAACATATTTTCCTTCTATCTAAGAACAAGATCTGACCATGGTTTGAAATCCCTTCCGACTGGCAGTGACGAAAGTTTCGGATCAATATCAGATCAAACTCATCGATCTTCAAATGATTGATTCTCATCAGTAAACGATATTAAAGTAAGATAGAGAAAATTCACTCATTTTCTGGATTGTGCTAACATCAGAACTAATTTACACAACATAATAACAAAATAAGCGACCCAACGAATCGAGTGTCGCAGCTCACTCTACGGGGCTAAATCATCAAATTGACTGGGACAACGCGAAACTCAAGAAGTGTGTCAGAAAGGCTTCCCATCTTAATGCATGGGAATCCATGTTCATTCACACTGCTGAGCCGTCGCTTATCAATGAATTTGAAGCTCCGATTACATAATCTTTATTCAACTTGACGAAACAGAACATCCAATGACCTGACTTCTCTTCGACGCATACTACACCAGTACATAGTTGTTTTTCTTTTTGTTGGAATTCAGTCGGACATCGTCCTGTAGATGGGCAGCATCGAGCCCGAAACCAGTCGACTAAAAAGGTAGATTTAACATCCTTTTTACGTTTGTAAGAACAATAAATGTTGTGTCCTGTCGCGCCCCGCGTAAAGTGTTGTGTATAGAGAAAATCCCCTACAAGAATCTTCAGTTGGAGAATATTTTACAGTTCATTTCGCTTGTTGCCTGCCCAATACTTTTGTGACGTGACAATACCTGTCTTTTTAGGGTTTCCGACTTTGAATGTGCTCCCTTGGCCGAGTGGTTAGCGTCATAACTAACATGCCGGGTGTTCGGGTTCGATTCCCGTTCTGGTCGGGGGAATTTTTCGTCAAAAAAATTTCCTCCGACTTGCACTGTGTTCACGCGTATTCTAGAGCTTGCCACTCAGAATGCATTCAAGGCGTGTTATTTGGCATAGAAATCTCAACTAAGTACTAATAAAAATGACGCAAGTAATACTACGTTGAGACGGCGAAGTTCCTCTAGGAACGTTAGTGCCATTGAAGAAGAAGAAGACTTTGAATATTGATGTTGTATTTTCAGTTCCGTTTCAAAACATACAAATAAACTTTGTTCTATGATTTGTCAACAAGAAATGAACGGTGATTCCCTTCCTTTCCTTTTTTTCCACTTTTACAAACAACTCGCAAGAACATTGCCACAATCGGCAATTCTTTTTGTAACGTGACAACGCGTTCTGTGCGAAAAAGCAGTCTCCACGTAGCGTTGTCACGTCACACAATCAATGCATTGTATTAAATAAGAACTTCACCGTATTGTAGCAAGCTATATACTATTATTTATGTTTTATTCACTCAGAAAACGTCTCACTTTCCTCTGAGATCTCCCCTTCCAAAGGTCCATCCTATAGGGGAATGTGGTCCTAACGCGATCGGTGAACTTGAACCTACCTCTCTTTGTATCTCGGGCACGGAACTTCCTACCGTATTTTCAGTAGTGTCAAATGAAAGGTGTCATAACGCTAACAATGTAATAACATGGTGGCTTTTTTCTGGCTCTCTTCATTCTAGCGTTTTAACGCCATTTTGCGGTTCCACTGCTTCAAAAACAGTGAAGAAATATTTTTTACCTGTATGCAAAATAAGTTCAATGTTCTTTTATATTGTGAAATATTGCGAAACAAGACAATTGTAATTGTTCATGGTATGTTCATCAAAATAAACTATATAAATTGAATCCACCTGTTACCTGTAATACACGGTATGCCGTTGTTTGGGAAAATTCGGGGTGGTCCTGAACCGATCTCCAATTTCTACATCGTGATTGTTTAACACGTTCACTCTGGCGCTTGCCATCAATGGCTAGCAGAATCCTGGTTCATCGAGTGGCGCTCACTACAGGGGGAACGCATTTGTTTTTTTCTATCAGAATTTTTTGACAAATTCTTTGTACGAAAGTGCGCGTACCTGTGCAAGGGCGTTTATGTTTGCGTGTTGAAGATGACTTTGACTTTGACTTGGACGTTGACTCGATACGCGTCGCTCTAAGACTAAGTTCTTATCACTCAAATTTTATCTCCCTCTCGCTTGAATCCTATCTGCACACTATCAAACTTTATTCTCCTCTTTCATTCTTCTTCGCGTACCTATGGATATATGCCAACGCTACCATTCACGATCGTATTGTGAAATTCTATACCATTTACGTTCTTTAAGATCCGTTTTTAACGAACCGGAAGTCACCATCCTCGATTTTAAAATAACATCGGAATATGATATTCTACTTCCGCTGGTAAGACACCTGCAACAAAATACCCAAATCGTATGGGGTTTCCATATTTTTTGTCATTCAATACTATTACCAGTGTAACCACCCCCCCCCCCCCCCCCCCCGACTATTAATGGAAGAGAACTCTTAAGGTCAACGTTTCGCCTCAAACCCTGTTGGGACCGAAAGGACACTTACTAAGTAGGAACACACAATAATACAACACGTGTCCACTAATCGTCAACAGCACACGTTCTTCTCAACTTGAATCTCACTAACTTAGGCTCAAAGGCTTCTAAGCTAGTTCATCTAATCACTATCTGCGAGCGAGGCCTGGTGGTTCCATTCGAACCCGAATAACGAGTACTCAAAAAACAGAGGAAAACAATCAAGGGCTGTTTGTTGTGGTAGATAAGTTCGAAAACAAAAGTGATATTTAATAACGGAATTCATTTTAGAGATTTGGTTTGTGGGTGGATGTGAGGGTGATTCAATTGGTGACTACACACGATACTTGCAATTTTTGTGGGTTGCCTCCGTTCTCCTTCTCGGCTAGATATACCAGCTGCAATTTTGGATTTAGTCACTGGTGTCTTGGTTGTCCAGTATTCCGGTAGATTGTCCCACCTGACCAACAAAATGCATTAGTACATTTGAGTGATGTCACTAGTTTTTATTTGATGATCTATTGAAATAGTTTCTAATCAGTTACCTTTTTTTTAATGTGTTAGATTTATAAGTGTGTTCGTTATTCCTTGATATTATCTCACTGGTTTCAGTGTGACCATAGTTTAAGGTAAGATTATTGTTTTGTTTTATTATATTGACCATTTTTATTATACTGTCCATAATTTTATGACGATTTAATATTAAACCACAAACACACACACACATATATATATATATATATATATATATATATATATATATATATATATATATATATTTATATTTTCAAACCAAATTATATCTTTTTAAACCTACAACCTACTTGATTATGAATTTGAACATGCAACAATTATCTTATACAAATTTACATTCACGACGCGCACTTCTATTCCCGAGGACAGTCGACGACAGAAAGAACTGTACAGTTTAAGCCGAGAACAAATAAAATGTCGAGAGACCGGACACATAATTGTCCTATCAAGTTGTAAGTTGTGCGAGCTGACCAGCTCTTGGACACACACCTACAACGTTCACACCACTTCTTCCATGTCCTACGGTCCCCTCTCCATCGTATGCTTATCATATGTCAAGTGACAGATGCAAAGCAGACAGTGGAGATTTTGGCGCATCGATTTGTGGAGAAGCTGCAAAGGTCTTAAGTGACCGAAGGTTACACCAGCAAACCAGAAGTCGAAACAATAATTAATTCTATATTGTGGAATCTACGTTCTTCTATTATTGACAAAACATAGGAGAAAGTTCATTTATGTGTTGAAAAACTTATATATGAAACGGTTTCAGTTCCGTTTCAAACATTAATGTTCAGTAGTCCGGAACAAAGTCAGTTGTTGTTTCGTCACAAAAGTATTTGACAGACAACAATCCAATTTATCTAAAAAATATTCTCCAACTGATGATTCTTGTAATAAATTTTCTCAACTTCACTAACACATCGTTAATATTCTTTCATGCAAAGTGTGTCTTCAAAACAATACCGGTGAAAATATCTATAACGTAAAAAGTTATAACTATCGTCCTGATTCTGGTCTGGTCCGCCAATTGTGAATGTTTGAATTACAAAAAACTAGCTCTGCAATGTTGGAAAAACTTTACAGTTATTATTTTATATTCCAAATTGCCATTCTACGGTATTGCAACTCTCTCTTAGTCTAATTCAAAAATAGAAACAAAAAAGGTCTACTTCCGATTTTCCTGAATGAACAGAAAATTCAGGACAATCGGAAGTAGACCTTCGCCATGTTTCAATGGGTCTACGGGAATTACAATTTTAATCCTTAATTACATCCCATTGCGCATTTACCGAATCCAAATAAACAAATTTACGTCCTCTGGATACGTCAAAATTTCGTTTTAAGAATGCCACCAGGCGGGTAAATTGCTGTTTGTTTATCTTTTGTTTCTTAAACAACAACAAATGACAAATATACCTGTTTTCTCCGTGACATGACAGTATCGTGGTATTCATGAACTCTTCTGGATTCTACAGACACGGTGACAGCCGTAATAAGGTTGTATACAATTCACTTCGTTTTCACCGTGAAGTGACGTTCGTGATCAGGCCCAAAATATTAGCACGTCACGCTGGAATTGATCGTATACTTTGCGTGACGTGACAACGACTTCTTGAGACAGTTGATACTCCTCTATTTGTGGACCGATCTCAATCAAATTTGGGGGGGAGGGTGGTCTATCATTGTTTGCTCAGAGAAACCCAAGTATAAAAAGGTTTGAACTTAGGTTCAGCTGATAAATTAAAAAAATGCTCTATTTTTGTGACGTGACAACGCTTCAAAATACCTGTTTTTCAAATGCAATTTCTCATAAATTACAAAATGAAACCTAGATCTACCCAAGGCTCTTCAAATAAGTATTCAATTATCCATTCAATGGTATATAGACATTGAGTTTTGGTGAGGCAAGTGCAGAGATATCTCAAGAAACATAAAAATACTGTAAACCTAAAATATTTTAAATATAATTATGTAGTTTTTAAAACCGCCTCTCTCAAAGGTTGGCGCATAAAAAAAATAAAATTCGTAAAAATAAAATTCGTTTCAAGGTATTTATGATATAACTAGTGCTTATTCAAATTACGTTTTCATTTTTTCCTAAAACTAAATTTGAAATCTGGTTCATCGGTGCATAACCTCATGGAATGGATCATATGCAGAATAAGCGTTAGAAGTGTTGCTCGGTCCTTTGTTTTAAAGAGGCTTTAAACTTTGCAGTTCATTCGCGTCTAAGCTTACGAGTGTTGTTTTTTCGTAGCATTTATGTGAACCTAGACTTCCTACAATGCGGCTGATGGGAACAAAACACCGTAACAGTGTTGATATCGAAGATGGCATAAAGTGTGCTATTCTACAACGTTCTCAAGAACTACGATTTTGGTGGAAAGCGTTCAGGCGCAGATGCCATCCTGACTTGACATACTTTATATGCCTTTTTTGTAATCAGATACAAGTATGAAATCAAATTTGTTGCGAATATAACGTGAAACCGTTTGCATTCTTTTATTATTTTACTGATATGCTACATACTTTCTCCCGCCAGTATGTCGGGGAAGTACAGTAAACATTCACTAACTGGGCGAAAAGGGAAGACCAGTTATCGACATTCGCATTTTAACTGGTCCGGCATGTTAAACGTCAATTAAAATCGAGGGGAACTTCAATGAATTGTTTAATTCCCGTTGATCATGAAATTGGATAAACTAAAGGATTCCAATGGGAGTTTCGCATTGAGTGCGACAACAGATATGAAATATAATTTGAGGAAATTATTTTTCTGTAATGTAATCAATGTTTTCGTCATGCAAAAACAATGTCATCTTTTATAACATTTCAAATTACATTCGAATGCCCCTCACAGCAAATCTTCCATTTGAATATGGCGTCGATTGTTCACGAAATTCTACTTTTTAACTGGTCCAAGGTGTTGGCAGTATAAAAAAAGGGGTGACATTTTATGTACGCCGCCACTGTTTCTGAAGAGCTGCCAACTTGATAGGAGAAAAATAAAACGAGTGATACGTTTCCTTTTTCCTTCTATTGTATACCGTCGCGAAATATAGTTCACTTTTGTACGTTCCGAAAATTAGTCTTTTTCTTTTACTCCGCGCGAGTCCCAAGGTGATTCGATTCGTTCTCGTTGTTTCGCTGATTGGGCTGTCCACTGTGTGTCCTGTTGTTGCGGTATTATTCCAACAGGTTATGGGCCCAGTAGTGAGTTAAAGAAAAATCGCGTTTCGGTTGAACAGCAGTCGCTGCTGTGTGAACATTTCGAGGTTGTGTTTTTTTTTTCTCGAGCGTTTGCTGGTGTGGCTTTGGTTTGGCCTTTCACCGCACGTAACGGCGCCGGTAGTTATTTCTTGTGAGATTCTGTGTGAAAAAACTCTCGGTTCGCGTTTTTTTTGTTTTGCTTTGTGATACATTACAAGATGAGTGACAAATATCTTTTCGCGCGGCTGAACAATAAAAACTACCAAGTTTGGAAGACACGTATGGAGATGTTGTTGAAACGTGAAGATACGTGGTGTGCAGTGGGTGACCCGAAGCCGGAACCGGTGACACCGGATTGGGTCAAAGCTGATCGCAAGGCGCAAGCAACTATAGTGCTCTACGTGGAGGATAGTCAGCTGAATTTGATTCGAGATGCTGCGTCATCCCTGGATACTTGGAATCGCATAAGGGATTTCCACGAAAAAACAACGATGACGTCACGTGTGTCAGTTCTGCGTCGTATCTGCAGTCTGAACATGCAGGAAGGTGGTGATGTTGAGAAGCATCTGGTCGAACTTGAAGAGCTTTTTGATCGCCTGTCGTGTGCTGGTCTGGATCTCGAAGTACCGTTGAAGGTCGCTATGATTTACCGGAGCCTTCCTGACTCGTTTGGGAGCTTGGTGACTGCTATGGAAAGTCGTCCTGACGGGGATCAGACGATAGAGTTAGTAAAACAAAAGTTACTTGATGAGCATCAGCGACGATTGGAACGTTCAACGAATCCTGGTGAAAATGCTTTGAAGCTTGAGAGTGCTACTCGGAAGGACAGGGTATGCTATCAATGCCGGAAACCCGGTCATTTTCGACGTGATTGCCGCCAGTTGAAGAAGCAACAAGAACAGGAGAAGAAGAGCGACGAACTCCCGAAAAGTAGTAAGAAACCGGGAACGAAAGCGAAGCAGGCAGCCGAATCTGACGTCACAGTTTGTTTCATAGCTGGAAGCAAACAAAGTAACAGTTGTTGGTTTGTTGACAGTGGTTGTTCGAGCCACATGACGAACGAGAAAACGTTTTTTACCAAGCTGGACGAGGATGTCAAAATAAAAGTTGTGCTAGCAGATGGTTCATTTGCTATGTCTGCTGGTATAGGAGAAGGCGTTGTGAATTGTGTCGACGACAAAGGTGGTGTTTTGAAGGTTCCATTCAAAGATGTGTTATACATTCCCAGTCTCGACAGTGCGTTGCTGTCCGTGCGGAAGCTGACCCAGAAGGGATTAAAGGTGGAGTTTGGTGCTTCACGGTGCACTATATCCAGTGCAGTAGGAAAGGTGATAGCGGTTGCGGAGCTTCGTGGCAACCTGTATATGCTAAAGCAAGCGGAGGATGCAAAGTTAGGCAAGGAGGCTCGACACTTGCCATACTGTCAGCACACTTGGCATCGACGATTCGGGCATCGTGATCCAGCGGTGCTGGACCGGATCAGAGCGGAAAACCTTTGTGAAGGACTTAAAGTGCAAGATTGCGGATTACGACAAGTTTGTGAGCACTGCCTTGAGGGAAAGTCGTCGCGAGTTCCTTTCCCTAAAATTTCACGAAATCGTGCTGAACGTGTTCTGGACATCATCCACACAGACGTTTGTGGTCCCATGAAGAACATTACTCCGGGAAGATGTCGATATTTAATGACTCTTATCGACGATCACAGTAGATACACAGTGGTGTGTCTGCTCCGACAGAAGTCAGATGCTGCTACATGCATCAAACGATTTGTGGCGCACGTGAAGACGCGTTTTGGCAGGGTACCATGCGTCATACGCTCAGATGGTGGAGGCGAATACGTGAATCGAGAACTGAAGAAATTCTATGAGCTGGAGGGAATTCAAGCGCAATTTAGTGCTGCTTATTCACCTCAGCAAAACGGTGTTGCAGAGCGCAAAAATCGCTCTCTACAGGAGATGGCGACATGTATGCATCTCGATGCAGGTCTAGCAAAGCGGTTCTAGGGAGAAGCTATTGTACCTGCAAAATAGACTGCCATCGCGTATTGTAGACAAAACTCCTTACGAAATGTGGTTCGGCAAGAAACCTTCGTTGAGCAATTTGCGGATTTTTGGAAGTCCGGCTTATGCACACATTCCAGAAAATAAACGTGGTAAGCTTGATAGCAAGGCTCAGCGGCTTACATTCGTTGGATATTGTGACGATCGAAAGGCGTATCGTTTTTTAGACACGAACACCAGCGGGATAACAATCAGTCGTGATGCAAGGTTCATCGAGCTTGGCGATGGGTCGTTGCGGCCACGCGATCTAGTTCCTGGTTCTTGTGAAGAATACGTTGAAGTAGAATCTGAAAGTAAGGAAATTTCAATTCAGGAGGAGACAGAGGCCGATGAACCGCAGAAGCAAGCAACTGTTGAAAACGTACATTTGGAGGAGAACGGTTCAACAAACGAGTCCGATGAAGAATTCTACGGATGTTACGATGAACCAGGTGAGCAAACTCACGAGGTGGAGCGAAAACGAAGTACACGAGGTGTGCTTCCCAGGCGATACGAAGACTACGAAGTTGATGTTGCCATGGCAGTGCGTGAAGAGCCGACAAGCTACGAGGAAGCCGTTAGTGGTCCAGAGCAGGATCTGTGGAAAGCGGTGATGAATACGGAGTTTGAATCACTTATGAAAAATGAAACATGGACTTTAGAGCAACTACCGACTGGTCGAGTACCCATCAGCTGCAAATGGGTGTTCCGTAAGAAAGAGGATAGTGCCGGTAATGTTACTCGATGCAAGGCTCGGCTGGTGGCGAGAGGTTTCTCACAGCAAAGCGGTGTTGATTACGACGCAGTGTTTGCACCAGTCGCAACTCTAACAACTTTTCGGGTTCTCTTGACAGCTGCTGGTCATAATAACATGATTGTGCGTCACATTGATGTGAAGTCGGCGTACCTACATGGACGGCTGCAAGAAGTCATCTACATGCAGCAGCCAAAGGGTTTCATCGAGAGCGGAAAGGAGACTCTTGTGTGTCGTCTCCAACGTAGCCTGTATGGTCTCAAACAGGCGGCTAGAGTGTGGAACAAGACTATCAGTGATATCCTGACGGAAATGGGTTTCGTACAATCGCGATCAGACCCGTGCTTTTATTCAGTGATACTTCCTGGTGGTAGAAGAATGTATTTGCTAATATATGTCGATGATATGTTAGTGGCAAGTGTTAACGAGAAGGATATTTGTGATCTGGAGAATAAATTGAGCAAGGAAATTAAATTATCGTCACTAGGGATGGTTAGTCATTTTCTGGGCATGCGTGTGAAAACAGAAAATGGTTTCTATAGTTTGGATCAAGAAACGTATATTAAAAAGCTGGCGATTCGTTTCGGTCTTGAACATGCAAAGGGGTCAAGTGTTCCGATGGATATAGGCTATTACCGTAGTCGCGAAGGAAGTAAGAAGCTGGACGATAATCGGCGTTATCACAGCCTTGTAGGAGCACTACTCTACGTGGCAGTGAATACTCGTCCTGACGTCGCAGCGAGTGTTTCAATCTTAAGTCGACAAGTGAGTTGTCCAACCGAAATTGACTGGACAGAACTTAAACGCGTTGTTCGGTATCTGATAAAGACGAGTGACTACAATCTTAGGTTGGAAACCAACAGGGGTGGATTTGCCACACTGATCGGCTACAGCGACGCAGATTGGAGTGGAGATACTTTCGACCGAAAGTCGAATACTGGTTATCTGTTTCAGCTAGGAAAGGCGACAATATGCTGGGCAAGCCGGAAGCAGACATCTGTATCGCTGTCGAGCATGGAAGCAGAATACATTGCAGTATCAGAGGCATGTAAAGAAGTAGTCTGGCTAAGGCGTCTTCTTGAAGAGATTGGAGAGAAGCAGAATGGTCCAACCGTAATACTGGAGGACAATAGAAGCTGCATAGATTTTGTGCGAGAGGGGCGTCTATCCAGAAAGTCGAAACATATTGACACGAGGCTTTACTTTACGAAGGACTTAGCGGAGAAAGGTGTTGTAACACTTCAATATTGTTCATCGGAGGAAATGACTGCAGATGTTCTGACGAAGCCGTTAGGCGCCATCAAGCAGGCGAAATTCGCAGCAATGATGGGATTGGTCAGTACAGCTGATTAACCCAGCAAACAAAAATGTCAAGGAGGAGTGTTGGCAGTATAAAAAAAGGGGTGACATTTTATGTACGCCGCCACTGTTTCTGAAGAGCTGCCAACTTGATAGGAGAAAAATAAAACGAGTGATACGTTTCCTTTTTCCTTCTATTGTATACCGTCGCGAAATATAGTTCACTTTTGTACGTTCCGAAAATTAGTCTTTTTCTTTTACTCCGCGCGAGTCCCAAGGTGATTCGATTCGTTCTCGTTGTTTCGCTGATTGGGCTGTCCACTGTGTGTCCTGTTGTTGCGGTATTATTCCAACACAAGGACCAGTTAACATTCGCCCAGTTAAAAAACAGACCAGTTAGCGAACGATTACTGTACTGGGATTAGTTTTCGTAAAGGGGGAATGAAGCAAAAAAGGTTGAAAACCACTGTGCTAGATGGCTCTTTATCCACTTGAGCCTTAATAAAGAAAAAAAAGGCAGTTGCAGCGGATAGATAATGGCATAGCGAAGTTTTGCCACTGTCAAACAAGTACATTGATTAAATAACGGAAAAATAATTTCCTCAAATTATATTTCATACCTGTTGTCGCACTCAATGCGAAACTTTCACTGGAATCCTTTTATTTATCCAATTTCATGATCAAAGCCAATTCAAACAATTCATTGAACTTCCCCTCGATTTTATTTGACGTATTACATGCCGGACCAGTAAAAACGCGAATGTCGATAACTGGTCTTTCTTTTTCGCCCAAGTTCCAGGTAATGTACTCATGATACGTACTCTCTCACTAGTTTTCATTGAAAAACATTACAGAAAAATACAATCTGTTGTGAAATATGCAACAATTTTTTTGCCTCACGTCATCTAAATGTAATTATCCATATATGATACGAAAAACATATAATACGGGACACCTCGCGTGGTTCGGCATCCCTGTTGACCACATTTCATATTCCCGTCATCAAGCGGAATCGCGGTTAAAACATACTAAGAATTTTGAAAAATGATAATTTATCACCAAAAAAAGTTACCTTTGTCGCTCTAGCTGTTACATTGGAGATAATTCTACTTAAAAAAATATCTATAAAAACTTTTATAACATATCCATGTCTATTGTATATTATCTTCTTTCGCTTTTCGCTGCTGAATTCTTCGCTTGTCCGCTTCTACTTGTCCTTGGATTATTCTTGGGTGAAGATTTGCTCTGCTCAGAACTAGTACTCGTAAAACGACCGCTTTGCTGGCCTTTCACGTTAGTCGATACACCTGTACTTGACCCAGCCATTGCCTGGGAAGCTGATGCCCCAGAATCATTTTGAGGTCTCCCTCCTTTAGTTCCGGCGTTACTTCCTCCTGCGGCACCATTCCCTTGCAAAGGTTGGTTACCGATAGTCAAATTTGGATTTGGTTCACTCATATTTATCATTTCGTTGAATGTGAAGCAGAAATCGCCCAATCGATGGATTTCGCCATTCTTTCCAGAATACAATGTCAAACACTGGCGCCAAACAGCTGCGTAGCCTTTGGTTAATCGCACGATATCCCCCGGCATTAGCAGCTTTCCCGGTTCATCCCACACCGAAACGTTGATAGCAGCACTCTGGTCGGCAACTTTGAATGTTCTTACTTCACGATTCTCCTTAGTTAGCGTAACCGGTCCCACCTCCAGAACTATAAATATAGCATTGATATTTTTCAGCCCAGGGTAGATGTCTTTGATCGCTATTATTTCGATTGGATGGGATGAGCTAAAAAAACAATATGTATTAAAACGTGTGTATCCAAAATTAGTATTACTATGGACCTATGGGATGCTGCTGGATTCATGTTTTCTAATCACAAACACAATATTGTTGGGTCAAATTGATCGCTATGTCGAAATACTATATCTTGTCGTAAAAGTGAATAAACGATTTTTTTATTTACTAATCAACTGAAATGAAATCAGTTCCCATAATCCTGGAATTTCTCACTGGAAGTTTTAAAATTACAAGAATGATTGTAAAAATTTTTCGGCACAAAACCACCCACAATGCAATGATGGTTTTTGTATTTTGTTTTGAGTGTTTCCCTGTTAAGTAGGGATGCCAGGTAATTTTTTCAAATATCGTCACATGGTACGGAAAAATGTCCTCATATGTCTTCACAATTATATCTGAGGAAACTAGAGATGGGCAAACCGTTCATGAACTGATCAAAAGAACTAGTTCACCAAAAAGAGTGAACGAACATTCGTCCTTTTTTGCTGGGCAACAGTTCATATGAACTGTATACCCAGTTCAGAACGAACTTTGTACGGTGAACGATGAACTGATAATACAGTTCAGAACGAACTGACTGCTGACTGAACTGTGTATACAGTTCAGAACGAACTGCGTATACAGTTCAGAACGAATTGCGTATGCAGTTCAGAATGAACTGTATATACAGTTCATAACGAAGTGTGTGCGATAACCACTGCATAAACTGTGTATGCAGTTCAGAACGAACTGACCGCTGGCTAAAATGCAGTATGGAAACAAACGACAGCCCCATGTAACAACAAAAATAATGTGTCGGTATTGTCGTTTTCATAAAAAAACGCAACATTTCAGGATACGATAGTTTAAATTGGTTTATTTGATTATTTATCAAATATGTTTTCAATTTCATATTATGGAAATTATTTACATATTTCAGTAAGTTGATATGCAAATATATGTCACAAAATACAGTTGAAAACGGAAAAAATGAAATAGTCTTGTTAAACAGTAAAATTCACGTAGCTAATATAAAATATGTTTTCTTTATATCATATTGTGCTCGATAATTTTGAGATGGAAGTTCGCGGACGGACGACGTTATTGCAATACATCGTAAGCTAGCTAGTTTGTGTTGAAAAAAATGAATAACGACTGAAACAAAATCAAAATTTCAAAATCAAAGTTAGATTTCCTATTGTGTTATTATTGTTTTGTTGTTTTGTTTTATTGTTTTGTTTTGTTATTTCTAACTAAATTCGCCCGAATAATTATTAAAATGGCATTTTATGAATGAACTTTGCTACATAACATCCCACACTTTTTATACTAGCTTTGATTTATCCCTCCACTGTACGAGAGAGTGAGTGAACTGCTCAAAAGAACTAGTTCACTTGAGTGAACAGTTGCTCACTGAACGGTTCATTAAAGTGAACCGTTTAACCCACCTCTAGAGGAAACTAAAATGTATAACTTACTTTTGAATCAAGTTTGATAGCTTATTCAATGTTTATTCTAATTGGTATTGTTATATAGCGCATTTCATTAAACTTACCTTGAGGTTTTGAAGTTTGTTTCAATAATGTTAACAAAGAATATAGTGCGCAACTGCGAACTAGATTTCATGAGTTTGGAAACTATGAAAATTATAATAAACCGTTGATTGAGTGAAAATAGTCTCAGTTCTCAGCACAAAAACGGAACTATGATAAGTCAATTGTTTATTTCAGCTTAGAAGTTTTGGTTGTAACTCTAACCATATCCACGAAACTAATTATTGAAACAGTATGTAACCGGAAAACCTTCTATTTGTGAAGTGATCGTTTGAAAGATCGAGGTTAATCTATTGCCCAAAAGAATAAAAATACAATGTCACAATCATTCGAATTCTCGAGACAGTTTGCTTTGCGTTATCCAGCCTCGCATCTCACAAAGTCATTGGGAGCTGTCTGGAACAAATGAGCGAGGCAGAAGGCAGCCAAGCGAGCAGACTTCCTGTGCGCGCTTAAATTTCGAGAGACGAGTATCGATTTTTTTCTTCCTCACAACTCTTCCATGTGCAAGCGATGAGACCGGGCTTTAGCACGCGAGCTTGGGATTGGCTCTTTCTCTTCTCTTACGTATAATTTTGTGATGCGTTCAGAAATGCATCGTCGCGTTTCGATGCGAACGATGCACATGTGTTGGGTAAACGAAGAGATACTCGTGCATTAGTGCTCGAGAGACTTTCTCGTGTAACTGCCTCAAAGTGACATTTGGTTAGTCCTTCTGAGATCTCGCACAGCACGTAGAAGAAACGATGTGCTTTGCCCTATTCAACCTCGTATCTTACACAATCATTGCGAGCTGTGTGCAACAAATGAATGAATTGTTTGGATGTCTTTAGCAGCGATATTTATGTGAAATAGTTCTTCATAATTAATTGTTCTACGTGCCATATTACGAAGATTAAAATTTTAACACCAGAAACACACTTTGAGGCAGGTACACGAGAGAAGCTCGCGAGCACCAACACATGTGCATTGCTCAATATCTCAATATTTTACGAAAGAGAAGAGAAGGGACCAAACCCTGGCTCGTGTGCTAAAGCCCGATCTCATTGCTTGCTCTTGAAGGGATTGTGAAGAGAAAATCAATAATCGTCTCTCGAAATTTGGGCGCGCGCACACAGGAAGTCTGAACACCTCTCAATATTTTACGAGAGAAAAGAAAAGAGCCAATCCCAAGCCCGTGTCCTCAAGCCCGATCTCATCGCTCGCACATGGAAGCGTTGTGAGGAAGAGAAAATCGATACTCGTCTTCCTAAAATAAAGCGCGCGCACAGGAAGTCTGATTAAAACACAGCAAAAGTTATTACTTTTTTATTATTTTTTTCCTCGAGTTCAATTTTGTAAGAAAAAACGGATTTTAATCAACAAAATTTATAAGTTTGTTAAATTTTGCGAACAAAAAGCCGTGATTCTGCACGCTATTAAATCTGGCACACCTTTAGTTATGTCAAACCACGTTGACTGAGCCCAGCATCAAAGTACTAAACGAACCGCAAGGCACAAGTCAAGTTAGCCCTCTGTTCAAAGTAAAATATTCATAATAAATGAAATACGAATGTTTATGCCGAATAATTAAGGAAAATATTAGCGAATATATTGCATGGTACATGCAGCAGTACTCAACATAAGATAACCGGTAGGTGCAATTGTATCAAAAATCAATGTAATGTTACGTTCTATCATTGAAATATAAACATTGACACGATGTTATTTCGTTGAGCTAGCTCAATATTACACACAACACTTATTTGCTGCGATGATGTCTCATATCCCATATGTACCGGCGTATATCTCAACATATGTGTTTGTGAATCATTTGAAGCAGTTGTAAACAAACGTCCGGTTATATCTAGTGTAATTTTACATAATCAATTTCAGGCGTCTGAATCTCATCGATACTATCTAGGTATTAATCATAGATGAAATAAAACAAATACGAGTCGCAGTGTATAGTGATCTGTATTTGAACAGCGATAAATGGGAAACTGTTTACATTTGATCGTTTCCTCAGTTCAGTGTGTTTCGTACGATACGTGTGATTTATTTACGTTTGTTCCACATTGGTAATAAATTTACCCGAAATCAAATGAATGTGGCTGTACTCATACGAACGGATAGTAAACTTTGTTCATGTGTTTGTTCTGTCTCGTGTGAAAATGGTTATTCTCCCATACTAATGCCGTCAAACGTCAAAGTCGAACTCCGATAAATTTCGGGCGTTTTGGAGGAAATTATCTTCAATTGCATCTTACGTACGAGTATCAACATAAACTAAAAATGAACGGGTGAAACATAATAGTTCAGCTGTCAATGGTAAAATGTAGCTAGTTTACGTGAAAACTAGGAATAGAAGAATGAAAAATCGATTTGCATTTTTTAGTTTCGTCAAGAAAGCGGAGAAATAATGATAGAATTGCGACGACAGCAAAAACTATTGCGGATTTGGAAGCCGTTGGAGGAAGAATTGACACGATTTATCAATATATACTAGTGGATGTAATAGCGTGTACGGATCGCTCACGCCAAACACGGAACTTAATATAAGCACCAGCTTAACACACTCAAGCTAATTCGGCAAAAAACAGAACAGAAGATGGGGGCGAGTGAAACTCCCGGAAGTGGAAACGATGGAGTTACCCACTTGATGAAATTAGGCAGTGCCTTATTCTACGGACTAGCGTCGTTCCTAATTACAGTCATAAACAAGACCGTTCTTACTTCGTACAGATTTCCGTCGTTTTTGGTACTTAGCCTTGGCCAGCTTGCTGCAAGTGTTATCGTTTTGTGGTTTGGAAAACAATCAGGGATAGTGACATTTCCTGATTTCACCCGGGACATCCCCAGAAGGATCTTCCCATTGCCATTGATATATTTGGGAAATATGATGTTTGGTCTTGGTGGAACACAAGCGCTCAGTCTACCGATGTTTGCTGCACTTCGAAGGTTTTCCATACTGATGACTATGATATTGGAGCTTCGGATACTCGGCGTTCGACCCACCACTGCGGTCCAAGTTAGTGTGTATGCCATGGTTGGAGGGGCACTGCTAGCCGCGAGTGATGACCTTAGTTTTAATTTACAAGGTTACATGTTTGTAATGATTACAAACACCTTGACTGCGGCGAATGGTGTATACATGAAGAAAAAGCTAGACACTGCCGATATGGGCAAATTCGGCTTAATGTATTATAACTCCCTTTTTATGTTTTTTCCTGCATTGATCGGAACCTGGCTATGCGGTGACCTAGACAAGGCATGGCAGTTTGAAGCCTGGGATGATCTATTCTTCGCTGTTCAATTTCTTCTATCCTGCGTGATGGGATTTATCCTGTCTTACAGTACAATTTTGTGTACTCAATACAATTCAGCACTCACCACAACTATCGTTGGTTGCTTAAAAAATATCAGCGTGACCTACATTGGCATGTTTATCGGAGGCGACTACGTATTTTCCTGGTTAAATTCCATCGGAATCAACATCAGTGTGGCTGGATCTCTGCTCTATGCTTATGTGACGTTCCGGAAAAAGAGCACCTCGTCGTCATCCTCCTCTGGATCCAGTAGTCAGTCTGCGGATCGAAAAGTCCTGCTGCCTCAAGCGGGCAGAATCGACAACGTGTGACGAAACAGCTGTAGCTGTAGAAGATTTCGATTTTGCTGTGCCAGAAACACGTGGTATGGGCGCACGATTAAAGGAAACCAAAGCGGCGCGCGGTTTGATATTGTGTCTGTGTAAAGTGTTTAATTCGTTTACTATAATAGGTGTAATGTATTTAATTTAGCGAAAAAATCTAAACTTTTGTGACTCAGTTGCTAAGTAGTCTTTTATATGAGAACATTAGTTTAGCCTTTTATAAAGGACTGTTCATTTTAAATATTGACACGGATATTAATTAAAAAGGCTACCAAAGCAGATGATATAAAGGAACATTGGAAAATGTGTTGGACCTACGAAAAGAATTAAAAGAAATTTGCCCCTTCGGACGGAAGGTATTATGATCACTTGATTTTGGTTGTGCTAACGTAAGGATATTTATCACTATTCACTCACGAGACGCGATACGGGACTAGGACACAACACTTACAGACATTAAAAGTGGTAAAATTACCTTTTTCGTCGAGCGGTTTCCTTTTTCCCTCGAATGTGGAGACGCTATGCAGATGACATCTTCGCAGTCGTAAAAGAACGCTACTTGAAGCAGACGTTGGAGCTGCTTAATTCTTGACATAGGACGATAAAGTTTACCGTCGAATAAAAAAAAGACGGTACACTTCCTTTTCTGGACTTGAACACTACCCAGTAAAAAAAAATGGATAAAGTTTAGGATATACCGTTAGCCAACGTCTACGGATAGATATATAACTTCAGACTCTAACCATTTCGGCGCTCAAAACCAAGCAGCTTTCCATTCCATGGTGTATCGTCTCCTCAACATACTGATGGAGAGATATGATTACATTGCGGAGAAAAATAAAATTTACCATGCTGCAGAGCTGAATGGGTACGAGAGATGTTTCGTGGAAAAAAACCTTCGAAACAATACAGAAGGATCAGCCTAACGTACTATCCCTAAATAACAGTCCAGTCTACGAAGGCGGCCCGATAAGTACTTAGCCTCTCGCCCGATGTTTTCAGTATCGCAAAATTACTTATCGTGTAGTACATTCTCGTGAACGGCTACTGTCAAAATTTCAGCTGAATTGGATTCGTAGTTTCGTTTTGACCGTGTGTGGAAGCGAAAAATGGAAATTCCACCGTCGTCACGGCCAAATTGGTCGAATTGCACAACGAACTGCTCTCCCATCCACCGTATTCTCCAGATTTCGCCCCGTGCGACTTTTTTTTTTGTTTCCAAACTTGTAAAAGTCATTCTCCGGGCAAAAATTTGAGTCGAATGAGGAGGTCATCGCCACCACGGAGGCCTACTTTGCAGACTTCGAGAAAACGTATTTTCAGATAGATTAAAGCATCGCTGGGTCAGGTGTATCGAGTTAAAAGGAGACTATGTTGAGAATGTTAAACTATGTTAAACAACTAAGTAAACGATGAATAGGGTGTTTTGTGCTAAAAATACTGCAAATCCTTCTCGTATCGGCCCCTACATAATCAATGATATCAGTCAATTTGGTATGATATCGATTTCATCGCTATTATCCATAGTATCAATAACCGGTATGCATTGTCAAACTTAAAATTTTCGATAATTATCTATGACTGGTCAAATCGCGTGTTGAAACCATCGTAAATATACAAAACTCCAACTTTCTTACCATATACTGACGACATTCAATGGCTGAAATGAATCTAAATTGAAATAAAATAAATAATCACCACCGAATCTTGCTTTTCAATGCGTAAAATAAACATACACCCTCACTTTTGTGGTTCTGAGCTCTAATGTAGATGTCGCATGAGCTGATTCAGCTTTGCGTAAATTCGTCAATTCGCTCACTTCGATTATTGGTTGTGCAGTATTCGTTCAATTAATAATCGGTTTCTGTAGGAAGTATTCGATTAATCGAGCGATTATCGGGGATCACTACAGCCATTCCATGTCAAACCGATATAGTGGTTCTCAGATTTTCGTCAAAAGTTGTACTTCTGTTCTTTATCGCAAAATATTAGAGCCGTATTTTTTTTTTAATTTTTCGTTAGGGTGACCATTTCCATTTTAGAGTGGTCCGAAAAATCATTTTTTCCAATTTTTCCAAAAATGACTTTCTTCAAAAATTCATAACTTTTGAAGCACTGAATCGATCAAGATGATCATTTTTTTCATGGCTTTGGACTAGCGGGCGCTATATTCTTTAATATTTTTTCTTGAAAGCAGAGGATTTTTTACATAATATATCTCAATATCGAAGATGCTATTTTTTCGTTTTTGAGATATGATTTTTCAAAGTTAATGGTTCGAAAAAACAAAATTTCCTCCAATCCAGTTAGACCGGACAGCGGACACAGTTGATTGATCATTGTTGAGTTATTTATACGGCCTTATTCTGCGTGGCGTGTGAGGTGAGATGACAATTGTCACTTATGTCACGTGATTCCACCAGGCGTATGCCGTGAGAAATCTCACTTGAATGAACTCTCACTTTATTCCCGCTCTCAAATATACGTGACGATTGTCACATGAACTGGGATTTCTAGGTGACAATCGTCGACATGTCTTGAGGTGTCGACAGTGCATGAAAACAAATGAAAAAAGGAAGAGGAATAATAAGTGTTTTTTTGGGTCGTATAGAATCGATAGTAATGGTATTATATGTATCAATAAATTCAATTTATCTTCAATTTTCACAGTACGAAAGACAAATTGCAAGTAGTTTTTTTTTTGTGAAAGCGGTAGTGAGTCTGTTATTCCACAATTGGACGAATAAGCACACCGAAATTATTTTCATTTCATGAAATCTATTTATTTTCTCTAAAATATATCTATCATATGGGTCTTGTGTTTCATCTATCTATCCGCGAGTCATCGTCACCGAACTGCATATCCATTTCAGAAGCCGTGGTATATGCCCGAGCCGGAGCCAGAGCAACAATTTAACACTGAGAGTGCAGAGAGCAGCAGCAACTACGAGCAAAACAAACAAAAATGCTAAACTTTACAGGATGCAATCAACTGTTTCACCAAATCTAAATCAAATACCTGCAAATTCGGCAGAATGTCCTGATACACTAACAACAGGCCAGGTTAAATCAGATCTATAGATACGGTACTGACTGCAGCAAAACAAATATCTGACCTCTCTGAGCGAAACAAATAAAATTCTGGGATGCCAGATGTTTTTTCTCAAATATATGCGATAAAAATCTGAAATATTTGTAAATATGTGCTGTTGTCTGACATACTGACCAGCTTCGTTTATCATATGGAATCAATAATGTTTTGTCACTATTTTAAATAGCCTGCAGCAGGAATAAAAGGTTGTGATAAAAGTTAAATGTCTGCAAATTCGTGAACACATGTGCGAATGTGGCATCTCTGATCAGATTTGGCAACCAGCAGAATGAACGCCTTGTCACTTGCTGTTCATCCTCTCACATACATCAAATGAACCTCTCACGGCATCCGAAACGACTGTAGGAATAGAGTGAGGAGAGTTGCGTGATGGTGATGTGACAATTGTCATCTCACCTCACACGCCGCGTAGAATCAGGCCGATAGAACAGAAGCCCGATGTGTCTTGCAGAGCAGAGCAGTTGTATGGATGAATCGATCTTATTTCGACCATGGATCGATCTTCATCGCTGATGATTGTTGCGTGAACGTAGTTATTCTGTAATAACACAAAGATGGTCAATAAGGGCCCTGAGTTTTGAACTCACGATCGATCGCTTACTAAGCGAACGCGCAACCAATGTGGCTACGGAGACCCCCGTTTTAAGCATTTGTTCAATATTCCTATGTGACTAGACTAGGCCTATGCGGCTAGAGTCCAATCTTCCCGCAAGCGTGATATTTTTTCAAAGAAGTTAGTTTTTTGGCTTCAATTTAATATGTCATCTGAATCGGTTTAGTAGTTCAAATGTTATGATTTTTTGCAAAAAGCCATTTTTTGATAAAAGGGAAAAAACGATTTTTCGGGCTACCGGTTAACTTTGAAAAATCATATCTCAAAAACGAAAAAAAATAACATCTCTGATGTCGAGATATGTTATGTAAAAAATCCTCAGCTTTGAAGAAAAAATATAAACAAATAAAGTGCTCTCTAGTCCAAAGCCATGAAAACAATTAAAAACGACTACAATCAATAATTACGAAAATAAAATCAATTTTTGTAGCAAGTCAAGGCTAGGCCATTGGCTTCAATTAGATATGTCGATCGTCTAAATTGAGAGGTTTAAAAGTTATGATCAAAAAAAGTAATTTTTGGGAAAAAGTGGTAAAAATTTATTTTTCGGACCACCCTAAAATGGAAATAGTCACCCTAACGAAAAAAATAAAGTTCCTTGCCTAGGGGCAAGGACACGAACTTGACATACGACTGTAATTATGTGTAGTAATTGCATTTGAATTGAGTTTTTTCATTGTTCAGAATCTGTAATTTTTTCTCTTTTGATATATCAAATGGAAGCTCTGAAAAAACCGTTTCCTGTATGATCTTGTATCCTTCAAACGGGTTAGATGAGATAGCGTGGTAGAATCCGAAACCACATTCTGTTTAAAAATGTACACAAAAATGCCATTAAAGCCATTACTACCCTTTTCTTCTGTTTGTTCAATTATAAACAATTAAACACAAATCTAAATAGTTAAGATCTACATAAATATAAGCCTAAGTCAAATAAATCTATTGAAATATATTATCGATAAAAATAGCATTTTCTCCTTCGTTGCCACGTTGTCCGGAACATTGTTTGTAATAACTTTATAGGCCTGTGATGTATATTGAGTATTCTATGGCCATCTCTCTTAGGAAGTTCGTGTAGTTACTGTAGTGAATTGATCTCATTGGGTGCTATGTTCTATGTTCTGCTTATGTATAGAAAAGGGAAAGCAGAATGGGTATGTGCATTCGAGGAAGTTCAGTGGGTTTCTTTGGAAGTCATATATGGGGAGCATAATATTAAGATCGCGACTACTCAAGCTATCGGTATCTGATACGCGTGAGTATATTCTTTCGATCTTCTAAATCAGCAGTCAGTTAACTTCATTAATTGCAATTTTTACATAACCAACCAACATGCTCGATATTATGACATCGTGGACCACAATTACATAAATTGTGAGTAGCAAAACCTAAACGATAAAAACGTGAATTGAGCACGAATTGATTGGGCAACATACAATACAATAACTGATAAATGTATATTATCGGTAAATGGAGAATAATTCATCATACGCATCAACTCACATTGTGAGCTAACGCCCGAATGTTGCTCCTTGCGTCGGGGAGGAAAGCAGGTGGTTAGTGCATCGCAAGAAAACATACCCTTAAAATGGGTCAATTTATTAACTTTTTTTTTACTATATTCATTGTTCATGATTTGAGCAAAAAATGCTGGATAAATTCTAATGGTATATAACACAATATATGTCGCAATAACCGTTTTGAGTAATATGCGTTTGAAAACTCCTAATGAATCGTTACATTTTTCGTAGAGTTACCCCCCCCCCCCCCCATATAGAAATCAAAGACATAGTTCTATGTCAAAAAAAAACGGGTCTAATATTTTGCGATAAAGAAAAAAGCTACCACTTTGCATGAAAATCTGAGGACCACTTTATCGGTTTGGCATGGAATGGCTGTTGAAATCCATTTTCGAACAAAAATCAGTTTCCTTAGCGCAAACATCAAATGGACTAACAACGCTTGTCACTGTGTAATTGTATGAGGGTCGTTCAAAGAATAAGTTGCAGTGCCTCAAAAATCGCGGAAAAATAAAGTTAGGACAAAAAAACAAGGTGATTTTCGTAATCTACGTTTTATTTTCTATTTTTCTACATAATCGCCGTAACGTTCGAGGCATTTTTCATAGCGTGGCATGAGTAGTCGCTAGGGCGAGGTCTGGGAAGTAAGAGGATGCTCGAACACAGTCCATTTGAATTTTTTCAATTGCTATTGAGTTACGCGAGCAGAATGGGGCCGCGTATTATCGTGGATGAGGAACACTCCTTTCGTCAATAAATCTGGCCTTTTGTTCTTAATCGCGGTTCTTAATCGGTCCAAAACTTCACAATAGTACGGTGATGAAACAGGCGTTCGGCGGTCAACGATTCGATAACACTGAAGAAATTCGTGACGCAGTTACATCGTACTTTAAAAAGTTGGACGCTACGCACTTCGCGCTTGGAATAGAAAAACTCGTGCCACGCTATGAAAAATGCCTCGAACGTTACAGCGATTATGTAAAAAATAGAAAATAAAACGTATATTATGAAAATCACCTTATTTTTTGTCCTAACTTTATTTTTCCGCGATTTCTGAGGCACTGAAACTTATTTTTTGAACGACCCACGTAGAACATATTGGAATTGAATTTTCCGAATTTTCCCATTTTCCTTCATAGTTTTCCGAAAATCTTCAATTGTTATTTTTAGTTGTAATGTATTTGGATTAAATATGTGTAATATTTTGATGGGAGCCCCTCTCCATTCCAGAAGAGGGAGGAGTGTCATACCATCACAGAAACATTTCTCGTACCCAAAAACCCTCACATCCCAAATTTGGCTCCATTTGCTTAATTAGTTCTCGAGTTATGCAGAAGTTTGTGTTTCATTCGTATGGCAACTCCGCTTTCGAGAAGTGAGAGTATTGGTAAACCACCTTAGAAACGTTCCTTGCCCCCCAAAACCTTTACATGCCAAATTTGGCTCCATTTGTTTGATTATTTTTCGAGTTATGTAAAATTTTATGGTTCATTTGTATGACAGCAGCACCCCCCCCCCCCTTGATTAGTTTTCGAAAGAAATTTATGCCTCGAACACCTTCATTATGGTGCCAATGAAAGTGTTCATCTAAAAAAAATTAAAAAAATTACCCTATAAAAATGTTCACTATCTCGAAAAAACACCCTATGCAAAATATCAGCTCAATCGGACTTAACACTTTCGTCGCCCAAAGCACCATTTCTGAGTTTCTCGCGGAGCCCAACTTGCGGATAAATTATTAAATGAAGATCAAAGGTTCAGTTTGTAGTTAACTTTTATATAATCATGCAATATTCCTTCCAATTTGCAGACGAATCGACAACGATAAAACATGCCAAAGTCATATTATATGGGTTTCGCCAGAAACTGTAATACAAACCATCCGTACTATAAATTAATAAAAAGCATAGTATAAACATTATAATGATATGGTTATAAGTTTATTCCTTTTGAAAATCTTATTCAATTTGAACGAGGAAAGTGTCATCCATATATATATATTAATGAGATAACTGTAAATTTCGACGTGTCATGCAATTTTAAAGCATTTGGCGTAAAAAAAATGAAAACTCCGATTTCCGCTGAATTTTCGGGTTTCAAAAAAATTCAATTTTAACCAAGGCGCCTAGAAGTATATCATAAGGTGGGCCAACTTATTAAAACCATTCTTCAGCCATCTTGGAAGTCGACTGTGTTTTGTTTTGTAAACAAAACACAATAAAGGGTGTGTCACATCAAATTGCATCACGGAAAAAACGCTGTAGAAACTAATTTTTAGGAATTATATCTTCAGCTTTCGCTTATAATCAGATAAGAGTGTATAGATCACGTTGGTCGTAAATTTGGAAAAATGTCGTCGAACGAAAAAGAGCGTCGTGAATTAATCCTGTGCACTCATTTCGAGAATCCGGAGTTGTCACATCGGGACATCGGTAAGATGCTGGGAATCGTCCAATCCACGGTCAGCAGAGTACTAAAACGATACTTCGAGAACTTAACCATCGACCGGAAGGTGAAGAACGGCAAAAATGGATGCTCCGTCAGTGAAAAAGATCACAAGCGCGTAGTTAAGCAGTTTAGACGTGATCCGAGAAGTTCGGTCCGGGATGTCGCCAATAAGCTGAATTTGTCAAGTTCATTCGTCCAGCGGACCAAGCAGCGGGAGGGCCTGCGTACATACAAGGTTCAGAAGGCTCCTAACCGCGACGAAAGGCAAAACATGGTGGGGAAGACGCGAGCCCGGAAGCTGTACACCGAAATGCTGACGAAGCCGCATTGCCTGGTAATGGACGACGAAACCTACGTCAAAGCGGACTTTCGTCAGCTGCCGGGCCTGTTGTTCTTCTCCGCAGATGACAAATTCAGCGTTCCGGAGGAGATTCGCAAGCAGAAACTATCCAAGTTTGCCAAAAAGTACATGGTGTGGCAAGCGATCTGCTCTTGCGGAAAGCGGAGCTCCCCTTTCGTGATGACCGGCACGGTAAACGGGCAGGTTTACCTTAAGGAGTGTCTACAGAAGCGCTTACTACCACTATTGAAGCAGCACGAAGGCCCGACCATCTTCTGGCCGGATCTCGCTTCGTGCCACTATTCAAAGGACGTGTTGGAGTGGTACGAAGCCAACGGGGTCACCTTCGTGCCAAAGGAAATGAACCCGCCCAACGCGCCGGAGCTTCGCCCAATAGAGAAATATTGGGCGATTATGAAGCAGGCCCTCTGGAAGAACCCAAAAGTTGTCAAATCGTAGGCGGACTTCAAGAGAAAATGAATTTCTGTTTAAAAAAAACTACAACCTGACGTTGTACAGAACCTTATGGACGGGGTAAAGAGGAAGGTGCGAGCATACGGGCTTGGGCTCGAAGTATGAATAAAAAGAAAATGACAAAAGTTGTTTAATAGTTTTTATTTTACTGTCTAAAATTTTCAAAAGGATCGGTCTACTGGGCGAATTTCTACAGCGTTTTTTCCGTGATGCAATTTGATTTTTTACGCTTTACGCTAGTGACGGAGCTCGCTCGTGATCAGTCTGTCTCTTTTACGCTACAAGCAAATAATTCCGCTTCTGCTTTCTTCCGTACTGTTTTCATATACCGCTCCCCTTACCAACTTAGTGACGAAACTGATAAATGAAGTCCGAATGAGCTAATATTGGGTTGGGGAAAAAGAAATGTCGTATATTGTCAATATATGGCAACACTTAAACATATCTTGTGTTGTACTTATACGGCTATTTAAAGCCGACAATCTGTGCTACAAGTTTCGTTTTAACAGTGTTGTGATTGTCCTTTTCAGTCACAAGTTATAGCGCGTCAAAGATGGAGTCCACCAAGCAAGAAATTCGCCATATTTTTCGTTTACGCTTTTAGTTATACCTGCGAGGTAAAACTGCAACGAAGGCGGCCGAAAAAAATCGTGTAGTTTATGAACCCGATACTGTAACGATTCGCACAGCACAGCGTTGGTTTGATCGATTTCGTTCTGGTATAGTGGCTGTCGAAGATACACCCCGTACTGGTAGGCCAATCGTCGTGGAAACCGATAAAATCGTTGAAATCATCCAAGTAGACCGGCATGTGAGTACTCGCTTGATTGGCCAGGAACTGGGTATAGACCATAAAACCGTTTGGAACCATTTGCAGAAGATTGGATTCCAAAAAAAGCTGGATGTATGGGTGCCACACGAGTTGACACAAAAAATCTTTTAGACCGAATCAACGCCTACGATGCACTGCTGAAACGGAACGAACTCGACCCATTTTTGAAGAAGATGGTGACTGGTGATGAAAAGTGGATTACGTACGACAACCTAAAGCGAAAAAAGTCGTCGAAGCGCGGTGAGCAGGCCCAAACCATCGCCAATCCCGGATTGACGGCCAGGAAGGTTTTGCTGTGTGTGTGAGCTATGAGCTGCTCAGCTATGGCCAGACCCTAAACTCGGTTCTCTACTGTGAGCAGCTTGACCATTTGATGCAGGCAATTGACCAGAATCGGCCAGAAATGATCAATAGGAATGGTGTTGTTTCCACCAAGACGCGTAGAAGTATATCCTAAGGTGGGCCAACTTGCTAAAACCACTCTTCAGCCATCTTGGAAGTCTACTGTGTTTTGTTTGTAAACAAAACACTATACGCTAGTGCCGAAGCTCGTTCCTGATCAGTCTGTCTCTTTCACGCTTCAAGCAAATAATTCCCCTTCTGCTTTCTTCCGTACTGTTTTCATATACCGCTCCCCTAACCAACTTAGTGACGAAACGGCCTCACCTTGTACCATAGACCCGTCTTGGTTTCCACCAGGACAATGCTCGGCCTCACACATCTTTGATGACCCGCCAGAAGCTAAGGGAGCTCGGATGGGATGTCCTATTGCACCCACCGTATAGTCCGGACTCGGCTCCAAGTGATTATCATCTCTTCCGGTCCATGCAAAACGCTCTTGGTGATACTAAGTTGCCCTCAAAAGAGGCTTGCGAAAACTGGCCGTCTGATTTTTTTTGCAAATAAGAAGGGGGGGATAATGAAGTTGCCTTCTAAATGGCAACATGTTTGCGAACAAAACGGCGCATATTTGACTTAAATTGGATAATTTTAAATATGTTAAATAAAGCGTCAAATTTCATCAGAAATACGAAATTAGACATTTCTTTTTCCCCAACCCTATATTTTGCATAGGGTATATTATCGTGCAAATCAACATTTCGGAGAAAGTTCCGAATGAAAAACCGATATAACTATTTTTACTGGCACCCAAAACCATACGAGGACAGTCCGATAAGTACTTGGCCTACAAAAAAAAACAAAAATTTTGGAAAAGTGATGATTTATTTCTCAGGTGATGACCTCCGCATTCGACTCAAACTTCTGACTTTTTCAAATTTTGAAACAAAAAAAATCGGCCAAATCTTGAGAATACGGTGGATGGGGCAGCGGTTCGTAGTGAAATTCGAACAATTTGGCCGTGGCGACGGCGGAATTCCATTTTTTCCATTTTTCTAAAACTCACGGACACGCGCGCTTCCACACACAGTCAAAACAAAACTACGAGTACGATTCAGCTGAAATTTCGGCAGTAGCCGTTTACGAGAATGTACTACAATGTAAATGTAAATTAGAATTTAATTATTATAATTGAGAAACCTACTTACTAACCAGAAATTGAAATACTCTATTGTATTGAATTTCTTATATAGAAATACCTAGTAGGAGACCAATTGTAAGTACCTGAAATTTGTTATCCTAAAATGGTTCGACATGTTGAATTAATTCGAACCAATAAACTTGCAGCTTTGAGCTGATATCATCGGGAACCTTGGTGATTTCTTCGACGAAGACCTCCAAACCGTAAACCCCACCTCAGCGACGTAACAACCTGAGAGATGGACGAAAAGCGTATAACCAAACGGGGATTACTTCAAATAAAAATATTTTGAGGTTCTCCTGAAAATTATTATTGTTTATTGAAAAAACGGACAATTTCAACTCGCACACCTGAAAATAATGGTGGCTCAAAGGCCAATTGTGACGGGATCTTCGCGTTCAATTGTCCTTGAGGTCGTTGAGGTCGTGATATTCGGTAACGAAACATGAACTCATCTATACTTCAAATAAAAAAGCTGCTCGTGATATTGCGGCGTTGAGAAATTGATATTCCTCTAGGAAAGTCCATACCATTCGATGTAATTCGATTCCGAAAACCAGACTCCTGAAATAATGCTACATAAAGACTTTTCTTTTGATCGTCAATAGTCATCAATAACATACTGAAAATGTTAAGAAGCGTACGTTTGCCGAAATACTGCATTTCATTCGGACGTGGTTTGATTACAATATCGAGGAATTCTGAAAAACCTACCAACGAATCAGCATCAGCTCAAGCCTCATCTGAAGATGGGTTCACTAAAGATTTTCTGCATAATCACATCAAGCTGACGGATATGCAGAAGGTGCTACTCGGAGTAGGTAGTGCATTAGCAGCTCTAATCGACCCTAGAAGGTAACCCTTAATAAGATTATCTCCGAAACGTACATATTGCTAATAAAGTTTTGTAAGACATGACATGATTGCATGTTTAGGAGAAACAACCGGTGTATCAGCATTGCAAGACATCTGTAGACAAATGCTGAATTCGGAAGAAGGCCGCCAAATTCTGATGGAAAAACCGCGCGTTAATACTCAGACTATCAACCTAGAAGCATTGAAGAAACTTCCGGAAGATAGTTTTGGTTTTCACTACGTGAAATTTCTCGAGAAACATGTTAGTTTCAGTTTTTTACGTTTAGTTTTCCGTATAAGAATATTTTTTAATGTATAGGAAATAACACCAGATTCGCGAATGGCAGTTCGTTTTGTGGAAGATCCGGATCTCGCCTATGTTATGACACGTTATCGAGAGGTTCATGATTTGGTGCATACTGTTCTGGACATGCCAACTAACATGCTCGGTGAGGTAACCGTTAAGTGGGTGGAGGCGCTAAACACTGGACTACCCATGTGTTACGGAGGAGCGATTTTTGGGGCATCTCGCCTACGACCAATGTGAGAATCGCTCGTTGTAGTAGTTTTTGAGTATTATTGAACATAAGCAAAACCCTACTATTTCTTTGTAGACAACGCCAGAACTACACGAAACATTATCTTCCCTGGGCGTTACGCATAGGCCCCAAAATACCATCCCTCATGTGCGTCTATTGGGAGAAACGATGGGAACAAAACATAGAAGATCTACGGAAGGAATTAAACATTCAAACAATTAACATATAATTTTTTTTGTACTCAAATAAATGAACAATTTATTCTTGAACTTTTGTACCGTGTAAAAATTAGAACAAATATATATTTCAAAACTTGAGTTCGTATTTTTTCGCCTCCAATTTGTGTTTCTGCGCCGAATCAGCACTGGATGATGGAAGAACACTATTTTTTCGGCTGGATTTTCCCAATAACATATCTAACAGTTTTAGATTATATAGGTTAGGCAACGGTATATCAAGGTCAATCGAGTTTTGTATAATTTCCGAACAAGCTCTTAAGTCACGTCGCCAATCTAAAAAAGAATGTTTTAATTACAATACAAACTTTAGGTCAACAGGAATTTTCGACTCACATTGGTACTCGAATAGATGGATTAGAACCTGACGGCATGATGGTAGCATTTGGTGTTTCAAAAAGAGTTCCATCAGCTGATATATTGATTCGATGTTAAATTCCTGCATTAACTGAAAACACAATCTGCTGATTCTGCAATTGTACACAAATGCTCAGCATTATTCGAAGTAAATCAGTCACAGAAATGATAGAACTACCTTCCCGCAACCGCTTCCCTAAGTCTAACGTGTTTGTTGAACAGCTGCTTGGCTACCTCCTGGTCACTATGCCACTGACTTCGGAAGCTACTCTCCCAGATATAGCACAGCAAGTATTCATCGTTCAATTTATTCATGGAGAATTCTCCCATTTCAATCACAGAAAGTAAAACGGCCTCACTTTTGCTTCCAACGGTTTCGTCAATTACTGCTCTAAGAAGTCGATATATCACAGGTCTCGTTTCGCTATTGCATTTTATTAGGGCTTCTTTGAAACTGTTTACTGAATTTGACAAGTTACCCTTTCGCCACTGTAAAAGCGCAATAAAGTGCAGAAATTCATTGCATCTCGCGAACATTTCAGAATCTACCAGTTTACAAAGATTTATTAACTGCTCCAGTCTGTGTTGGTCCAACGTGAGGGTAACATATTCAAACAACATATTTAGCACATTCAAAGAGGAAAGTCTTTTACAATCTATCAATTGATCGAATAATATGTAGACATCCCTAGCATTATCTTCTCGGATAGCAGTCTGCAGCAAATTATCAATGTGACTTTCTTCCAGAGCTTCGATATTGATGACCAATGGATTGGACGTCAGATCCTCAAAGATCTGAGTTAATTTGCGGGACGATGATTTGTTGAAAGCGGATGGTATCGCTCCACCGGAGGACGTTCTATTTGATAACGGTATTCGGTATTTATTGTTGAGAATTTTCCATTTCAATGCTTTGTTTTCCACAAGTTCAGAGGTGAATGAATCGATGGCATCAGTATTGGTACATTTTCGATTGCTTGCAAGGAGACCGAGGAGCCACACATTTGGAATCGAAATGCCTCTGAATGCGATTGATCGAATATTTAACGGTACTGCCATGATTCACGAGCTTTCTACAGCAAATTCACAGAGTTATTCAATTACGCTTCATCCAAATATGTATGTTTTTGTTTATTTACATTGCTGACGATAGTTGAATAATCTTTGTTTTTGTTTTGTTTTAATGACAAGTGGCACGGTATACAATACGTGGCAGGTATGCAATCTACCACAACAGTAAACAATTGATTGGAATGTTAATATATGCGTCATCATTATCAGTCTACCTTTAATTGAACAAGGCAAAAATAACAAAAATAATGTGATTCGCGTGTCGAGTGGTTAGCGTCACACATTATCATGTCGCGTGTTTGGATTCGATTCATGTTCTGGCCGAGGTATTTTTCGTCAAAGAGCTTTCTTTTGACTTGTCTGTGTTCACGCGTATTCTAGAGCACTCAGAATAAATTCAAGGCGTGTGTTTTGGCATAAGAAATCTCAACTAAGTACCTGAGTCATGCGGATAGAATCAAATTGGTTGTCAAAAAAAATCCAATAGAAATGTCAAAAGAGATCGAAAATTCAGGAGGGGAAAAAAGTGTTACTTTTTATATAATGACAATAATAACCCACTACATAGAGAAAGTATTGTTTTTAAAGGTAATGAGAGATAGTGAAAGGTCAGTATTATTGTCTTCTAAACATATATAAACTGGATTATAATTCAATTTTACTTCTTGCCAACTATTAGCTGTTTATTATTTTGAACGATAGAATTATTAGGCTGTCAAAAAAGTCCTGCGGTATTTTTTTTGAATTTTCATTTGTTCATAAAATTAGTTACAATCATCTGTTTTAAGTCAAATATGCGCCGTTTTGTTCGATGACTTGTTCCCAACGAGATGCCAACTTCATAATACCCCTGATATAGAAGCTCGCTTCCTTATTGGCAAAAAACTTGGATAGCCAATTTTCACAGGCCTCTTTTGTGGCTAACTTCTGACTACCTAGCTCGTTCGCCATGGACAAAAACAGGTGGTAGTCACTTGGTGCAAGGTCCGGACTATACGGCGGATGCAAAAGAACCTCCCATTCGAGCTCCCGGAGCTTCTGGCGTGTCACCAAAGAAGTGTTTGGCCTGGCGTTGTCCTGATGGAAGACCTCTGTTTATCAAAGATGGCCTCTTCTTCATGAGTGCTACCTTCAAGCGGTCCAGTTGTTGGCAGTACAGGTCCGAATTGAGCGTTTGGCCATATGGAAGCAGCTCATAATAAATTATTCCTTGACAATCCCACCAAACACACAGCAGAACCTTCCTGGCCGTTAATGAGGGCTTGGTCACCGTCTGAGCCGCTTCAGCGGGCTTCGACCATGACCGTTTGCGCTTCACGTTGTCGTAAGTGACCCACTTTTCATCGCCAGTCACCTTCCGCTTCAGAAACGGGTCGATTTTGTTGCGATTCAGCAGCGATTCACATGCGTCGATACGGTCAAAGATGTTTTTTTGCGTCAACGTGTGTGGCACCCATACATCGAGCTTTTTTGTGAATCCAAGCTTCTTCAAATGGTTAATAACGGTTTGATGACTTATCCCCAGCTCTTGGCCGATGCTACGGCTGCTGCTATGCCGGTCTTTCTCGGCTAATTCAGCGATTTTGTCGCAATTTTCGACGACAGGCCTTCCGGAGCGTGGCGCATCTTCGACGACCTGTACACCAGAATGAAAACGTTGAAACCATCGTTGTGCGGTGGAAATGGAAACAGTATAGGGTCCATAAACTGCACAAATTTTATTGGCAGCTTGAGATGCATTTTTGCCTTTGTCATAGTAGTACTGTAAAATATGTCGGATTTTCTCTTTATTTTGCTCCATATTTGCGACACTATAACTCACGAACGACTTAACCAAACAAAACACTGTCAAGGTATAGTATGGCTCGATACAATGAATACAACTAGAACTACGCGCTTACAACGACACCTCACGGAAATACCGCAGGACTTTTTTGACAGCCTTATATATTACTTGAACATTTTCCTTTCATTGAAACTACTAAAAAATACGAATTACTCAAATTACAACATTTATTTCAATTTTGGGTCGATCAAAAAGGTAATAAACAAAGCCTGAGTCACGAAAACGTTTGCTCCTTTTATAGGAGCAACATCTGACAGCATGCGGAAAAAAAGATTGCATAGGGAAAAATGTGCAAAAAACGTTTTTAAGCAAAATGCATTTGAAAAATAAATTTTATTGACTCCGCATGACCCAGCTAAGTACTAATGGAAATGGCGCAAGTACTACCTACATTGAGACGACAACAGATGCTCTGGGAACATTAGTGCCAAGGCGCTTGCATAAATGTATAACAGGTGAAGCAACATCATCACTTCAATAAGAAGGGGATTACGGTTTGTGGAGCGGGGGTTGTTTGTTTCTTTATTGCAGGGGATACGCCATTACTGCATTTTCACATGCGAGAGTAGTGGATGAACTGGATGAGAATGAAATTCTACAAAATCATCCCTTCTTTTTCACATAAATTCGCGAAAGCCGAACATAGTAGGCATCGTTCGAATAAGCGTCGTGGCAGTTAGTAGAGAGCTGCCGGCAGCTGTTTGTAAACAAAACCGACAGCAATTCCAATATGGCTGAAAGTGCATTTCATATGATTGTTTCACCTGGTACATATAGAGGCGCCTTGATTAGTGCCATTCAAGAAGAACGTTCTCGATATGACTATTGAGAGGTCGGCAAATGTTTGGGTATGAGAATGGTCTCGTGTATCATTCTATCGAGATCAAAAATGAATCGTGTATCAAACATCTTTCATTGCTTTTAAAAATCCACGCAAACCCGTAGGTTTATTTATAAATCGTTATATTAGGCTGTCAAAAAAGTCCTGCGGTATTTCCGCGAGGTGTCGTTGTAAGCGCGTAGTTCTTGTTGTATTCATTGTATCGAGTCATACTATAGCTTGTTGGAAAGGTATTTTTGCGCGCTATAATATAGTCATTGACAGTATTTTGTTTGGTTAAGTCGTACGTGAGTTATAGTGTCGCAAATATGGAGCAAAATAAAGAGAAAATCCGACATATTTTACAGTACTACTATGACAAAGGCAAAAATGCATCTCAAGCTGCCAATAAAATTTGTGCAGTTTATGGACCCGATACAGTTTCCAATTCCACCGCACAACGATGGTTTCAACGTTTTCGTTCTGGTGTAGAGTTCGTCGAAGATGCGTCACGCTCCGGAAGGCCTGTCGTCGAAAATTGCGACAAAATCGCTGAATTAGCCGAGAAAGACCGGCATAGTAGCAGTCGTAGCATCGGCCAAAAGCTGGGGATAAGTCATCAAACCGTTATTAACCATTTGAAGAAGCTTGGATTCACAAAGAAGCTCGATGTATGGGTGCCACACACGTTGACGCAAAAAAAAACATCTTTGACCGTATCGACGCATGTGAATCGCTGCTGAATCGCAACAAAATCGACCCGTTTCTGAAGCGGATGGTGACTGGCGATGAAAAGTGAGCCACTTACGACAACGTGAAGCGCAAACGGTCGTGGTCGAAGCCCGCTGAAGCGGCTCAGACGGTGTCCAAGCCCTCATTAACGGCCAGGAAGGTTCTGCTGTGTGTTTGGAGGGATTGTCAAGGAATAATTTATTATGAGCTGCTTCCCTATGGCCAAACGCTCAATTCGGACCTGTACTGCCAACAACTGGACCGCTTGAAGGTAGCACTCATGAAGAAGAGGCCATCTTTGATCAACAGAGGCCGCATTGTCTTCCATCAGGACAACGCCAGGCCACACACTTCTTTGGTGACGCGCCAGAAGCTCCGGGAGCTCGGATGGGAGGTTCTTTTGCATCCGCCGTATAGTCCGGACCTTGCACCAAGTGACTACCACCTGTTTTTGTCCATGGCGAACGAGCTAGGTAGTCAGAAGTTAGCCACAAAAGAGGCCTGTGAAAATTGGCTATCCGAGTTTTTTGCCAATAAGGAAGCGAGCTTCTATAACAGGGGTATTATGAAGTTGGCATCTCGTTGGGAACAAGTCATCGAACAAAACGGCGCATATTTGACTTAAAACAGATGACAGATGAACAAATGAAAATCCAAAAAAAATACCGCAAGACTTATTTGACAGCCTAATATTTATATGTTAATAACAATTCCATACTTTTACTCATCCACTCACACACTAACTTTCAGCAATCTTTCAAAATATTAATTCATTCATTCGTTGAGAATTGATTCAGATGCATCTTAAATCAAACGATTATCGAACCAGCGTTAGTCCTACCTTGCGGTTACATTAGAGATATAACCAACTTCTAGCTTTTTCGGCATACTTTAGTCGATTAGCTCAGTAGGAATTACCTGGAAGTCCTTTTGAATCTCTGAGCGACTGCATTCTACTGTGGAGTATAAACAACAGTAACTGCTGCTGCCACTAGCCTAATATTCACGAATTTTCTCGCATATGTCCGAAGGTAGATCATGGTAAACATCAAAAAGAATCGTTCCAGGGGCCGACTTGCGCGATTATAGATTCCACTGAACGACTCATGACACTACTTCCCTTTTATACAAGTTTTACAGAAACCAACTAGTTCAATTTCCCGGATGTCAACCAGCATTCCTTCTCTAATGATTGTGTCCATTGACTAATTTGATCAAGTCGACGGTGCCATAACTTGCTCGGTCCCGTATCGCAAACATTTGCGCACTCGGTTTCGAACATCAGCATTACTTCGTACAAACTGCCGATAAACTTAAAAGTTGCCAAACGGTTCTAAAATGGTTTCATTCTAAAGAAAGCCACGTTTTCTTAGGTACGGCATGAACAGGATATTCTATGTTAAACGAGACTTCTTCGTTACTTATCGCGTCGATTTTCTTAGTTGTTCTAGCGATCATTGCTTCACCCCTCTAATTTCTATGATACACAGCTTTTAGAACGAGATAAATAATCATTTGTCATTCATCAAATGCTGGCTGCAGCCGGGGTCCAACTTGAATGCCGCTCTGTCCGACCTGTCAAGTGTTGTATTTGCTGGTTCAATCATAAATCCTATTGCACTCTTCTTGACATAGTTTGACTTTTTTTTCCAAAATATCTATTTTTATTAGGACTCATATGGCGTTAGCCTCACGGGACCGGGAGTTCAGTATTTCGACAATTTTTGCCTTATGACTATGTTAGTAATATGTATATGGCTTAACGGTTAACGATGGTTGATAAATTTTCGTTACTGTCAATTTGTCATTTTTCAAACAGAATATATCATTATATTTTACACATAACCTTTCTATTACAGGTCTGTCCTTGTCATTTATTTCTTTTAGGTTTAATTCCGATAAAAGTTCCTTTGTTCTAGCTACATCATACTTGTATGCACTATCAATTTCAATAACATCGTAATTTTTAAAGGGTTTTGTTTGTGGTTTTAGATTTTCAAGTTTTACTGCTTTATTTTTTATGTTCAATATTCTGACAGGAATTTTTCCTTTTTCTGGTTTTACTACTGCTCCTGCAATATATTAGTTTCAACAAAAGTTATTACTTCCGTTCGTGGAGAGATTATGAAATTTTCCTCAAATCGGGGTTTTCTCAATGTCATTTTAGAACTTGCAAAATCAATTTTTGCTCCGAATTTTTCCAAAAAATTAGTACCAACCAGTCCAATGACATTAGATGGTAGGTTATCAATAATGTGAAATGTTATGGGGTACATAAAACCATTATATTCTACAAAAGTGTTAATTCTTCCTATGGTGTTGGTGATTCCATTTACACCATGCACCTGTATGGTATGCGATGAATCAATGTATGAATTTAATTTTTTCGTCAGATGACGCTTGTCGAGTAGACAGCATGATGCACCGCTGTCTACTATCAAACGATAATTAGTATTGTCAATTTTAAAATTCAGTCGGAGAGCCTTCGCGCTATTCAAATTATTCACGAAAGAACTCCCCTACATTTGCTTCTTCTCGTGGTTGTCGCTCTTGTGGTTCTTCTGCCACATTTGCGTTTCTTCGTTGATAATTGTTGTTATTTGAGTTGTTATTATGGTTACGGTTATGGTTTCCGTTGTTGTTGTTATTGTTGTCACCATTGTTGTTGGTATTGTTATTTCGGTTGATATTAGCAGCTCCCGCTTCATCTCGAAAAGTTCCTTGGGAAACATGAGCAGATGCTAATTTACCAGCAAGTGCATCCATTTGTTCCCCAAATTCAGAAATAGTAAGCTTCCCTTGTTTCAGAGATAGCATTTCTTTCTCAACCGCTTTTGGCGTAAGCCTCACGGCGAATTTTTGCTTAAGAATGGCTGTTGCCTGTTGAATCGTCACTGCTGCGTTTATCGCTCCATGAGCTGGGCCTGTTAATCGAGTTTTCGCGAAAGTTAGTATATCGTTTTCAACAACGTTGGGAGAATAAATTTTTCAGCAGTTCCAATGTTTCAATGAAGTTCAAAAGTTTGGATGGTTTGCCATCATATTTGTCAATTAATTTAAGGGCAATGCCCAAATCTAACTTTGCAGGCGTAGTCATGTTGGTTTGTTCGTGTATTTGTTCGTCTGTTTCTTCATCCGTACATTCTTTTTCGTCTGATAAGTCGGTGGTCTCTTCTCCTTCTACTTCTTCCTCCTCTTCAGATTCCTCTTCTTCAGTTTTTTCTTCTTCTTCTTCTAATACTTCCAATTGTGACTGTTCCAATAGGTTACCTTTTAAAAGAACAATACATTCCCGGCCAATCTCTTTGAGATGCCGGTATCTAGCTTTAAATTGATTCCCAGACTTAGTCCCCTGGGTCTAAGGCTGGCCAAAGTTTCTTTGATAGCTTTGATTTTTAAATTTTTTGTATGTTGTTTATAGCTCGTATTTTTCTTTAAATTTTTCAGGAGATGCCCTAATTTATCTCCCGCAATGAAAAACTCGTCCATCCAGTGATGGCTAATGCATAAAATATAGCTACTATTAAAGATCACTCACTTCGACCATGTAACACCTTCCAGAACTGAGGCGCGATATCCAGTTTTCACCCCTTTTCGAATTCAAGCGGTATTCAGGCTTCCCATGCTGGCGTGCCGCACCGCTCGTTCGGCAACGCGCTCCGTGGCTCGTAGATGTAATTTTGAAATTAGTTTCCACGCTGCGTATCCAAACGCTAAGGCAGCAATTCCACACAAAGCAACCGTTTGTGCTATGTGGTTCTGTTCGATGGTGCAGTTGGCTGCTGCGGCTGGCGCGACAATCTCATCCGCGCTGAACCAACCCATTGCACTTTTGTCCCTTTTTTTTTTAGTCAATTAAAACAGTTCTAGTCAATAAAACATCGACGGAATTACTTTCCGGGAATGAGATGCTAGTTCATAATTTTCTATATCACTATATCACTTTCCACTGCTTCAGCGATTTATTGTACGTGGGGCATTTTTGTTTTTTTTTTTGAAACTGTTTTATTAAATTTCTACTGTGGTTCACTTCTTCTACATATACTTTTCATTCTCGAGCAGATGCAAATCATGTTTCGCAAGCTTTGAGCTTCACTTACTGAAAATGTTCGTACTGATATAGATGGATTTGATGCGAAGGTTTTCGGTTCACGAGTTGTTCCTTAATGGTGTTTTTTGACTGTTGTGCTTAGCTGGAACCGTAATAGTATTCCAGTCCAAGTATTCCTCCACTGACGCAATCGCTCGCCTTAATTCGGCGGTAAATCTTTCTTCGTACTGGTTCAGTACTGCAGCTCCTGCTGCCATATGAAACATATGGAAGATGACACACTTTATCGCTGCGCCATGCTCCTTCGTATGGCGCGCGTTTTTCTTTAATGCTTCCTCTGTATCCCGAATGTACTGGTAACAAAGGGTATACAGTACATCGTTATACTGACGGCTATTCATTTTTTTTCACTTTTTCGATTTCAAATTACAAGGCTTTATTTGATCACCACATCACTTTTCCCGATCAATAAGTTCACCGAAAATTCTTCAAATGTCTCACGAACGTCATATGGCACTGTGTTAAATCGTGCGCGCATTCACTGTCACACTTTCGATTTACAGCGGAGTTGCACGCTGGAATGTTGGGTCTCCAGATTATAGTATTGCTTTTCGACGCAAATTTTTAGATCATTCTCATCGCTATATGTTCGGGCAAAACACCACACACGCAATATTGCACACCTCTGATATAGAATCTAAGTCATTGTCCACAGAAAAGAGCACTAAATTTGACTACAGGAATAATGCAGAACATTTTCTTTCCTATACCAAATGGCTACACTTTGCACTCTATTAATGGCCACTGCTCCTGGCATCTTCTGATCCGCATCCGCCTCCTGGCATCTTCCGATTGTTCCAAAGCGGATTTGCTTGTCACACTTTTTTTTCGAAACTTTTTGAATTCAATTATGTATTCATCTCCCCCGAGAATTTGTTTTCATATTTTCGGCGGGGAAAATATCACAAGAAATTTTGATCCATATTAACATAATTGACCTAATACCATTTTTTTCTTTTTTAGTTGGCCTTAAAATTATATGCAGTACAATCATTCATCATAAACAAATCGGAGATAAGTATTCGTTTTTTTACATCATTATATCAGTCACCTCGGTCGGGAAACTATTTTCATATTCCCGCCAAGGATAAACATCAGTTATATTCTATACATTACAACACTATTGACCTTTTTCCTTGTCTTTACAGCTGGCATGATCCCAGACTCGTAATACTTGTTTACCAAAAACCACCCAAGCTATGGGATTGAAGGTAACGGCGAGTTTGTCGCTAAGATTGGAATCTTTCTTCAACACATCATCGACCGTAAAAAACTTAAGGTGAACATACATAATTTATTGCATATTTAAAATCATTAACATATGTATTTCTTTTCTTCATAGGGACACGAGAGAACAAAATACGGATGAAACGTGCTAATTCTACCGTCACTCTGCTAATCAGCTAATGCAAATCAGAGCGATGTAGCAGGAAGAGGAACGGGAACTTGCTTTGGAAATGCTCATCAAATTGAGGTGGTTGAGGCTGCGATTGAAATTTGCCTCTTGTACGCAGTTTATAGAATGATTCCAACGAGAAATATTGATGTTGTTTATAGAATAAGTTATTAGTATAATGTATTCTAAGTAAGTAGAATTAAACGCAATTAAATACATTTTTTAAAATTAAAAATAATTATTAAAAAATATTGTCATTATCCCTGATGATTACCTCTCACAAATATGAAGCAAAATTTTCACTGTTATTGCACCAATGTTGGACCAACAATTTGTAGTTTGTTTGACATATATGCCTACCATTCTTTTTTTGTAACTTGTACCAATGATTAGTAGGGTAGAAAATGACTAGAGAATTGGTAACATGTACCAAAAAATTCGTCATATTTACTAAATTTTCCTCTCAGTGTACGCGTTGGAAGTTAATCCTCAACTCTCTTTATTCAAGGCGCCTAGAAGTATATGCTAAGGAAGGTGGGCCAACTTGCTAAAACCAAGGCGCGTAGAAGTATATCCTAAGGTGGGCCAACTTGCTAAAACCACTCTTCAGCCATCTTGGAAGTCTACTGTGTTTTGTTTGTAAACAAAACACAATAAGCTTGTGCCCAAGCTCGCTCGTGATCAGTCTGTCTCTTTCACACTTCAAGGAAAAAAATCCCCTTCTGCTTTCTTCCGTACTGTTTTCATATACCGCTCCCCTAACCAACTTAGTGACGAAACGGCCTCACCTAGTACCATAGACCCGTCTTGGCTAAAACCACTCTTCAGCCATCTTGGAAGTCTACTGTGTTTTGTTTGTAAACAAAACACAATACGCTAGTGCCGAAGCTCGCTCGTGATCAGTCTGTCTCTTTCACGCTACAAGCAAATAATTCCCCTTCTGCTTTCTTCCGTACTGTTTTCATATACCGCTCCCCTAACTAACTTAGTGACGAAACGGCCTCACCTAGTACCATAGACCCGTCTTGTCTTTATTCATTTCAGATTTCAGTTCCCTACGCTTGGGCGATGGCTACGTGACCCTTTTTGCGGTGCTCAGCATAATCGTCGTCCCCCGGTCATCGCTCGGGTGGCGTGACTCCGTTTATGCTGAGTACAGTGTTTATGTTAACTTATCGTCATCGCTCGGTTGGCGTGACTCCTATTATGCTGAGTTGGTTATGTTATCTTATCGCGCTGCGCGCTTCTATTCAAGGGACATATCCACCACAAACTTACAATAAAAAAAATCCGGAAAATGAAGCCGATTTGAACTCGCCAGGTTTTCTATGGCGGTCCGATTGTTTAGATTCCTCTCAATACCTTTTACATCAACAGATCAAGAGTTACATTCTGCTCGCTCACATTTTCCAGTGCTGTCATTGGTTGAATGAATCTGCTAGGGTGGTGATAGGAAAAGTTGCGCCAGGGTTGCATCGGTCATTTTCAGCTTTCTCATTGAATTCGACCACATGACTTCGCATTTCACTTCCATCATTTATACGGAGATTTTCCAGTTGCTCCCTTATCCTCGTCCGGTTGACCACGGACTCTTCAGTGTACGTTGCCCCTAAACTTTCTCACATCTCTCTAGTAGTTTTCTACTCACGTACTTCTTTCAATCACTTGTCTGAAATAGAGCTCACCAGTATAGATTTTCCTTCCCAATTCATTTCGCCAAATTTCACTCACTCAGCTCCTACCTCCAGGGCCGCCTCGGTGAGCACTTGAGCCGGCAACTCCAATTTTGGAACTCGCATCCATTCCCACGGAATGGCGAAATTTCATACGCCAACTCCATCAATGTTCTCGGTCAACTATTTCAACCGTACATGTCTGGTAGGGGATCTTCATAGCCGAACTGGTTGCGTGTCCGCTCAGGGCCCTCAATTTACTATTTTTGTGTATTATTATAGCTTCTACGTCCACTCCACAAACATCAAGTGACGATGATTCAATTTCGAACGTAGCGTAGAACTCGCGTCTGTCACGTTCGGTGGCTGATGGATAGCTGATAGCTGACGTGATCGGAATATCAAGCGATGGCGATCTAACGCTAAACGTAAACGATCGGTGAGACATCTGGATTTTGTTTTTGAACTAATTTGATGATAATAACCTAAACCTCAAAAACAAATCACGTATATTTTACTTCCGGGCTTTCTAAGGTAGTTCTTACATGCAGGAACCATGCATTTTTCAACTTTTTTTTTATTGTGCCCTCGAATTTCCTTTTGACGTAGAACTACGTCTAACCGGAAGATATAGGGGGTGAAATGGAAATCTAGGCACTGAACAAGTAAGAAAAAATGCAAGATTTGGAACGCTTATAACTCGAGCATTTCTCAATAGATCGCAAAGGTTTTTGCATCAAATGATAGGAAATATATCTACGCATCTATCATAACGAATAACATTTCATTTTTCTTGAGATAAATAATTGAATAATTGTGAAATATCAAGCATTGTTAAAATGCACTATGTGCCCATTTTTGATTGGTCCATTTTGTGCTCCTCAAATCGTACCGACCAAAACGGGCAACCAGAGCAGCAGCGAAATAGAATGAAGCACGACTGGAAAGGAAAAAGAAAAAAATGAACGACACATTGGTCGCAGTCTCACACATGCGTAATTCTCGAGCAAGCCAGTCAGCTTAAAAATCCTCGCTCCGCTGCCGTAACGATCCATTCTTTGTGTGGACACCGACTGGACAACATCGTTGCTGGACGGGCTGGACGGCGAGGGATCGAGTGCCTTTCTCAAGGCAAGAGGGCGGAGGTGGTAGCGCTGGAGTAGAATAGAGTAGAGTTTTCAAAGGGCCTTTCTCAAGGCTAGAGACGAATGAACTGCAAAAGTTTAAAGTCTCTATAATACAATACCTTCCTTCCGTAACGATCATTCTCATTCAAACCGTACACCACATCGGTTCGCATCACAACACATCAACAAACCAACCCAAGCAGCCATGTCTGGACATGGTAAAGGAGGAAAAGTGAAGGGAAAGGCAAAATCCCGCTCGAACCGTGTTGATCTGGAGTTCCCCGCAAGGGTAGCTAGGCCGAGCGCGTTAGTACCAGTCCACCTAGCCGGCGTTATATAGTTTCGGCCGCTGAAGTGATCGAGTTAGCTGGCAAAGCTGCTCGCGACGATAAGAAAACCCGCATTCGGAACAGAACACATTCGGTTCGGTGGACATCAAGACAACAGGCAGTTGCAGCGAGTGGCGAGTGGCAAACGCAATCACAAAACGGCATCAGGTAGCAGAAGAAAAAAGTTTGTTCTTTATACAAACTGCTTTGGTGGTAAATCCAGAACAAGGCGGCATCGAGGGCGTTCGAAATGTTTTTTTTTCAAAACCACGAGTACTAAGTTTTCTAAATTGGAACCATTCCATAAAACAAGGCGCCATTAAACGTTCCAAAAAAGAGTTTAGGAAATACAGTTCAATGCTGTATTTCCTAAACTCAAACAATATCCAAAATAATAATAAAACACAAATTGATTTTTTCATAATTTGTTTGCCAGGATATGATGAGTATGTGAATTTGGCAGTTGTTCTGAGCTTATTGATTTTCACCAACTCTTAAATTGCTTCTAGATTGAAAATACAGTAATTTACACTTATCTCGACATTTAGCTAATTGGACGGACCTGTAATGCGACATATTTAGTTGGACATTTTTGTAAACATAGAGTTCGGGGTCCAAATTATGACTCCTCATTGAAAGCCGACACTGTACCACTGTCATCGCAAATGTACAGGTTAAAATTACCTCCAATCCGATACTGAGTGGTGGTAATGCGACGTGCCATTGAATGTAATTTACTGTAAAATATGTCACAAGCTGGATGGGAAGAAATTTTCCAACTGTGAAAGCTGTGGCGAGTGGCAAATGCAATCGCTAAACAGAAAGGTTTAGCCGAACAAGATGGGGATATCGAGTGATAACAAAACAATAAACTCTTTAGATTGAAGATAATTTTGTGATCCTGAAAAGGACCCTTTTTAGCCTGCATGTGAATCCAACGAGCGAACAAATCGTAATGAATGTATTTTTTTGCCATCGCTCCCTTTTAACGCTCATTCGTTCGTCTCGTTGGACTCGCCCCTCTGGCTGAGTCTGCCGATTTGTCTCTATCCTGTGAGTGTGTACCGCTAGAGTATAAAACACGCGGACCCCAAAAAAATATCTTATTTTCTTTCAAACCGTAAACCCGTGTGGTTGTACGGCATCGGAATCGTGGACGTAACAAAGGAGGACAAGTTAAGGGAAAGGCAAAGTCTCACTCGAACCGTGCAGGTCTCCAGGTCCCTGTTGATCGCATTCACTGATTGCTCCGCAAGGGTAACTAGGCCGAACGGATTGGTGCCGGAGCACCAGTATACCTAACAGCGATTATAGAGTTTCGGCCGTCAGAGTGCTCGAGTTGGCTTGCAAAGCTGTTCACGACAATCAGAAAACCCGCATCAAGAACAGAGCAGCTTCGGTTCGGCGCTCATCAAGGCAACAATTAGTTTCAGTGAGTGGCAAAGTGTTTCTCCGGCATGTCGCATTAAATGTAATTTACTGAACAACATGTCACAAGGTGGATGGGAAGAAATTTTCCAACTGTGAAAGCTGTGGCGAGTGGCAAACGCAATAGCTAAACAGGAAGGTTTAACCGAACAAGATGGGAATATCGAGTGATAACAAAAACACAATACTAAAAGTTCTTTTCAACCCTCAACATATTCATAAAGAGTAAACAGTAAACTAATCCATTTTTCAGGTAGATAGGTAGGTATTCAAAAAAAAAATAGGTAGGTAGGTAGAAGAAAATAAAACAATATATTTAAAATATATATTTAACAAAAGCTGTCCCCTTTGTATAGTCCTACGTCACTCCGGTTATGTCCCCGACATTACCCACCCGTCTTTTTTGATTCAACCATTGTCAACGTTTATACAGTTTTCACTACTGGAAGAGGTACGAAAATAACATCTTATATATAAAATTGGGCAGAATTAAATTTCTTCCAAACACATCGCAATCAAATAATAGTTCTAACATTGTAATTTATGGAAAGAACTACAAACCTTCCAAAAGGTCACATTGCAAAATTTAAAACCATCATCACTTTCACCGCAGCGCCGCTTATACCAGGGACAGACATACAGCTGTACTTGCGTTGTACGTGTACAGCGTTGTACAGGTACCATCGTACCATGACAGACATACTTTGGTTGTACATTGCACCGCATGTCAAATTGGCAATCAGAAATTCGACCAATTTTCACCTCATGTTTCAATGAAAAATTATTTAGCGTCTGAACTATCAATCACAACAAACAAGTTTCCAATCTGAGTTATTAACTCAAGAGAAAGTTAATGAAAAGAATATTTACCAAGTGTTTTGATTCAGTTTGTTCATGCTACCCACCACTAACCGTTTATGGCGCTGCGCACAGTACATCTGTAGTCATGTACAACGGTGAAACAGGTCGGTACAGATACAGCGATTGTACCGAGTTGCTTGCATGGTTCTAGCGCTGTACATGGTGACAGACATACATTTTTCGAAGTACAACGCTAGTACAGTTGTATGTCTGTCATAAGTATTATGAGCGTTTCGCATTTTCATGCACAGGTACACGAACTCAAAGCTCAAGTGAGAAATCCTCGTTCATTGCAATGCAATGAATCCTTCGTAGCAGTTTGTAGAAAATGTATTTAGCAAGCATCCAAAGTTACAGATACTAACGATAATAATCACTACGTTTGGTACTATTTTCTTGCACGGATTTAACTAATGAATTAAATAAAGAGAACATTTATCATTTCATTAATAGATAATCGATGGATTTAATTTTCTTTTCAAGTATGTCTTAATAAATCTAAAAACAACTTCAATTGGATTGTAAAATGGTAGTTCGAAATTGGTGAGTCGACAAGAGAGATTAATCACAAAGAGCGCAAATACTGTATGATATTCGCATTACAATAAATATGAGCATCGTTCATACTAAAAATTAAAAAACCTGAAGATGATCATACCCCAGCAAACATTAAATCGTATAATTTTGCACGTGCTAAGTCTTACAAATAATCAGAATAAATCATAATCGCATATAATATCAATCAAAGTATGCATCGTGTATATTTGAAATCGCATAAAATGTAAAAACTCGATTTTATATATCATTATAAAATTAAGTCGCAATTCGGTATAATTAACATCAGTTTTATGATGTACATTTTCATAAAATATATTTAATCCGCATCATATGCGTACATTGCGCTGATGCAGTTTGTATGTCGTATAAGCGTATAATTCAAATCGATTCAGTACTGCAGTAAATCGTGTTGCAGGCTGAAGAAAATCATGAAACAGTAAATCATATTAGATTCTAATAAAGAACATATTACATCATATTGAAATGTCCATGAAATGGTTTAACATTGACTAGTTTCATTTCATAACAGCAATGTCTGAACACATACGGAAGAATAAAATAATTAAATTTAAAAAAAAGTGGCTCTTATAGTCGATTACTCACAAAACATCGCAACCGGTGGAGAGAAGCTAAATGGATCGAAACAAATATGAGCGAAACTCATAACCAATTAACAGATGAAAATGGAATATTGGATGAATCTCCAAAACAAAACAATTTGGATTTTGATTTGATTGCAGGAATAGAGCAATTCAATGATTTCATTAATGATGATAATTTATTTTTAATTTATAATGATTTCATAAAACGTGTTTAATTTCAATCTATTACAGGAAATCATAGATTTTTTATGAATTTACAAAAATGGACTTCTGAATATCAGCACTCGAAATTGCTGATGTTCGATGAAAGTAACAACGGCAAACAGCCCTTCTAATGAAACATGCAGCAAAACGATAATACATACGACCGGAATTCGAACCCACATTGGATCAGTTTTCACCAAACATCAATCTGTGCTATTTTAAACATTTATATTCCACTCCCAACACAAGTAAATTTAATAATTATATATTTATTTTTTTAATTCATTTCATTTTATTCATTCATAGATACTTGCAGAGTAAGGACTCCTCCTTTTTGAATTCTGCAATTGGATTCAATACGACCACATCTTAAATTTTGGATCCGAATCCAATGAACAACTATTTTCCTATTCTAATTTCTAATTTCTTCCTTCTAGCCAATCTATACATTCACGATTGAACCGTCCGCGTGATCGAATGATTTTAATTTCAGCTGGTAGCTGGTTCCACAGAATAATTGCTCGCACGAAGAATAAGTCTCTAAAATGAGAGGTATTTACTTGTGGCAGAACAAAATTTTGGGTTCGCGTGCCTCTAAAAGAAGTAAGCTTTTCAGAAAGATAAAGGGGACCATGATGTACTAATCTAAACAGAAAGATGATGTATTCTACAAATATAAATACTCATATATAAAAATGGCGATTCGTGAGGCTATAATAAACATTTTACGAAAATATTTTGCGCCATTTGTTTTTTTTTTCTATGTGTGTAATAATTCGTATATGAGTATGGCAAAAGGCGTATTAGATGCGTTGACAATTCATGAATATATTCATATTAGATCGCAATTCAATTTCAACATAATCGCTATTATAGTCGGTCAAAGTTGCATATTCATCCAAACTAATTCGGTAAGCATTTTCCATGTATGTACCCAACAAACATCAAATCGCATAATGTGCGATTCACATAGCACGTTACGGAGAAGAACGTCTACGTTCCGTCAACGTCTCCACCAATTCACACATGCAGTCAATGCTTCCACCAGCACCGTCACGTCAAATGCCAAACGAATGATTTATTTAATTTTATTCATGGTGTCGCCATCTACAACAATTTTAAATTGCAATGTCCTCTTTCAAATCAGCATGCCTAGAATCAGTTCTAAATTTTGAAAAATTCAATGAGAATCATTGAATTCAATTATTTAAATGCTTAAACCCCGTAGTCCGACCCTTATGCAATAATAATAATAATAAATAGAATAATTCTTTCAACTAGTCGCGAATGATTTTCACTCCGAAATTTGGAGCTATGAGAAATGTTGGCATAAAAAGTACAGTAAGTTACTTATAAAGCGATATGCTGAGGTACCACTCAGTGTCGCATTGGAGTCGGTTTTGACCAGTAATTGGACATTTGCGACTGGTGGCGACTATCAATGTGGGGCCATAATTTGGGCCCCGAACTCAATGTTTACAAAAATGTCCAACTAGAGGTAAAAATGTCTAATTAAACGTGTTGCATCACAGATTTGTTCAATTAGCTTAATGTCGATGTAGATGTAAATTACTGTATAACCAAATCAAAACAAAAGCCGAGACACAACCAAACGAGCCGTCCGTCTCCGTCAATTATTCTTTTCTACAAACCCTGCCGGTCGTTTTCGTTGAACGTATGCTGACGGGTCGTTACGTTGCTGGTGTATGTGAATGTTTTCATGAGAATTGCATGGTAGAATCATTGACGTATCGTGACGTGACGGGACGTGAACGTGACGTGTATGTTGTATGTGAATCGCACTTAACCCAGCAAACATTAAATCGTATAATTTTGCACCTGCCAAATCTTACAAGAAATCCGAATAAATCATAATCGCATATAATATCAATCAAAGTATGTATCGTGTATATTTGAAATCGCATAAAATGTAAAAACTCGATTTTATATACCATTGTCAAATTAAGTCGCAATTCGGCATAATAAACATCAATTTTATGATGTACATTGTCATAAAATATATTTAATCCGCATCATATGCGTATATTATGCTGATGCTGTTTGCGTGTCGTCTAAGCGTATAATTTAAATCGATTCAGTACTGTAGTAAATCGTGTTGCATGCTGAAGAAAATCATGAAACAGTAAATCATATTGGATCCTAATAAAGAACATATTACATCATATTGAAATGTCAATGAAATGCTGATGCACTCGAATGTTTTAACCGCTGTTGAATTATATTTCAGATAGCCGCGCTAGATAGCTGGTGGATGATAATCCAGACGACCGGAGCTCGAACCCACATCGGAACAGTTTTCACCAAACATCAATCTGTGCCATTTTAAACATTTGTATTCCACTCCCAACACAAGTAAATTAAAAATTCTCATTTCTACAAATATAAGTACTAACATATAGCGTGTATGTTACGTGCTAACCTTATCGTGGTTATGTTACTGTTATGTAACAGACTTTTGGATGGAGACTTTGATGGATGATAATCCATCAGCTATCTCGCGCGGCTATCTGAAATTTAATTCAACAGCGGTTGAAACTCATACATATGATTCGATATGATATACATTCTATGCAGTAGGATCAGTCATTCCTGGTTTCCGAGCCATATAAGAGCCACTTTTGTAAAATTCAATTATTTTATTTTTTCGTATGTGTTCAGACATTGCTGTTATGAAATTAAACTTGTCAATGCTAAAGCATTTCATTGACATGACAATATGATGTAATATGTTCTTTATTAGGAGCTAATATGATTTACTGTTTCATGATTTTCTTCAGTATGCAACACGATTTACTGCAGTACTGAATCGATTTAAATTATACGCTTATACGACATACAAACTGCATCAGCGTAATATACGCATATGATGCGGATTAAATATATTTTATCACAATGTACATCATAAAACTGATGTTTATTATACCGAATTGCGACTTGATTTGATAATGATATATAAAATCGAGTTTTTACATTTTATGCTATTTCAAATATATACGATACATACTTTGATTGATATTATATGCGATCGTGATTTTATTCTTGGAAGACTTAGCACGTGCAAAATTATACGATTTAATGTTTGCTGGGAATTTTTCGTAATAGGGCCCTCTCTTTCAAAACTTTCTACTATTCTATTCTCAATGTCTGGAAAAATTCTAAACATTAACTTCTGTTCTATAATTCCGTACCTGGAGATGAACCAGCCTTTGGCTGAAAATCTCGTTAATAAAGAAAGAAAAAAAATCCGTATCTTTGGTTGTGCATGATATTTCTGTTTGGAAACGCAACTTCCCCAAGAATCAAGAGTTGATGAAGATCCAATTGTAAATAGTTTTATTCATCAACAAATTTTCCAATGTTCACTTGGCGTGTCTGCAAAGTTCTCCTAAAAGTCAATTCCATATGCATGCATTATTTTATAAATTGACGATGCGATGATTGAAGAATCCAAATTTCACGAAAATGCTCACAAAATAATAAGCAAAGATTTGTCATTCTTGACACATTTATCTGTCATCGACAAACGCGACTATTTTTACGACCGTTTGAAATGCGACTGTTTCTAACTGTCGTTTCCAGTTAGGGAATAGACGCACAATAACATAAGTAAATTTAATTGTCTTATTTCACAAGCAAGAGTTTTTTTATTGAAGCTTCAATTATCCGTGTAACATTTTCTTGAAGTGAGCCATCACAAAGATGCGCTTTTGATGCGCCATCACCATTCAAAATCGTGTCGACAAAATGATCAAGTGAGGAATTCATACTTTCTCCATCAATATTAACCTTTGCTGAATCTAGGTGAGATTTACGGTTGAAACCTTTGTTAATTTACAACATAATACTTATGACAGACATACAGCTGTACTTGCGCTGTACTTCGAAAAATGTATGTCACCATGTACAGCGCTAGAATCATGCAAGCAACTCGGTACAATCGCTGTATCTGTACCGACCTGTTTCACCGTTGTACATGACTACAGTTGTACGGTGCGCAGCGCCACAAACGGTTAGTGGTGGGTAGCATGAACAAACTGAACCAAAACACTTGGTAAATCTTATTTTCATTAACTTTCTCTTGAGTTAATAACTCAGATTGGAAACTTGTTTGTTGTGTTTGATAGTTCAGACGCTAAATAAAAAACTTTTTCATTGATGTTATCAACTAAATTAACTCGTTGTTGAATGGTGCTAGTCTGGTTTATTGTCTAATCAAAGTATATATATAAAGGTATTACAAGTAATTAGTCTCAAGGTATTTAGAATACAACATCCTCCTTCCGAAAAGCAATTGAATCAAAGAACAAATGAAATTACAAACATTAGGTGACAAAATCTGAAAATCTTGTAGGAATTCTGATTTCTCTTTTAGGTCGACCTCCACGCGCTGTCAGCTCCATTGGTTGTTGGTCTACCTCCTCACTCGATGTGCTGGCTTTATCGTTTCCAGTAGAAGATGGCTCAGCGTTATCCCGTTCATTGCGATTGTATTGGTCAAAGACACGATTCGTTGAACTCTCATGTGTATTCTGATCAGAATCGCTTCTGTCTCCATTTCCTCGAACATAAACATTCTGACCGGGTTTCACATGCGTAGCACTTCGACGAAATATACCACCGTCTTGTGTTTTCACTTCACATGATCTGTCTGGAAGTTGCCTAACAAGAGTAGCTTTCTCCCAGTCCGATATAATATCTGGTCGACGCTGCACGAATACATCGTCTCCCACCCGCAATTTTGGTAATTCCTTGGAACGCTTGTCATAACTTGCTTTGGTCACTTGTCTCTTCTCAGTAATACGTTGTTTCACTGCTGCAGACTTTGGAGGTTGTAATTTATTTGTGATCCGAGGTATTTCGTTTCGCGTGTCCCTTGAAAACAAGCGTTGGTTTGGGCTGGATCCAATTGCATTGGGAGTATTTCGATGTTGTGATAGGGCTTTCCAGAAATCAGTGCCACTTTTCGAGCATTTTCGATACAATTGCTTCATAGATTTGATGGCTGACTCGGATTTACCATTTCCTTGGGCATGGTACGGTGCTGACGTGACGTGTTCAAAACCCCAAACCTTCCCGAAATCACACCATTCCTCATTATTAAACTGTGGACCATTGTCCGTCACGATAATCTCGGGTACTCCATGCCTAGCAAAATGACGCTTGCAAATTTGGATGATCGTTGGTGTTTTGGTATCTTTCAGGAAATCTACTTCAATGAAATCAGAAAAACTATCTGCCATGACCATCATGTGGAACTTTTTTCCGTCCTTCTTCACTTCGCCGAGATCGATATTTACACGTTGAAAAGGAAAATCAGGTATCTGATGTGTACTCATAGGTGCTCTTGCTTGACTAGCGCTGAACGTCATGCATACTTCACAATTCCGTACAAAGTTCGTAATCTGCTCTGCCATTCCTGGCCAATACATAGATTCACGTGCCGCCCGAATGGTGTAATCTACTCCCAAGTGTGCTGTATAAAGTTTTTCGATAAACTGCTGTCGAAGACTTCTTGGTATCAATATACGGTCTGATTTGAACATCACTCCTTGTTGTACTGAAAGCTCGCTTTTGATAGCATTATACCTCAGTTGTTACGAAACCACAGGGCAGTTTCGTGCAGTAGGAGGGTGAGCTCAGCCCGTCCGTAGCAGCCAACGTAAAAACAACAAATAAATAACGAGAAACGTCAGACAGCAAAACACAGTAGCAAAAACAAAACAATCTCACGTGATACGGCAAAAGAGTGGCAAACGAGTTGAGAAGAAAAATAATTAGTTATCCTAGAATAAAAACCTTTTCCTAATATATCTATATCCTACGGTTAGTAAAACTTACTTCTATAATATATACTATTTCTACAACTATACTTACAACTTATTCTTACAGCTATTTACATTTACATTTTGTGAACCATGAATTTAAACGAATACATCACAGCTTTGAAGCTGCGAGTTAGCTGCTATCTGGACGTTTTTCTTAATCCATCCGAACATTCTTCAAAGATTTTCCGGTGCTATGAATCCAGAAATGCAGGTCGTGAGTCATTGCGCTAAGTGTGACCGACCGGACTCGGCCGACAACTTAGTCGGGTGCGATACATGCGAGACGTGGGTACACTTCGGATGTGCACAAGTGAGCGATTCGATCGTCAATCGCAGTTGGAAATGCGATCAATGTCGTGCAGAGCATTCCATAATCCAACCACAAGGGTCGGTTGCTCGTTCCACCTCGAGCAAGCGCTCGTCCAGGGTAGACCTCAACCTGAGGATGATGGAGGAACAAAAGGCCATGCGAATGAGGAGAATTCTGGAAGAAGAAGCAGCTCGGGCTTCTACAAGGAAGAAGTTAGCTGAGGAGGAGGAGGAGTTTCTCAAGAAGAAGTATGAGATTCTTCTAGCAGAGACGGAGGATTCGGAGGATGGAGCCAGTAGGAGATCGAGACTGAGCAGTCGAGCTAGTCGGGAGAGGGTCCAATCGTGGCTGAGCAACCAGGAAGTCGGCACAACACATAAAGTGGAAGTAGTGCCATCCAGTAGCATCATGCCAACGGTCGTAGTCTCAGAAGCAGCTCAGCAGTCTATCGTTCCTGTTCCTGCTACTTCAAGTCCCATCGTGTCGAACATCCCTGTTTCGGCAACTTCTGTCCCAGCGTCAACTTCTACGCCAATTTCGATGGACGTTTCCAGGAGCGTCGAGTGTGCTGATGGAACAATCGTTCCTCAAGTGCAAACTCCGGTGATGTCAAGACAACACATCGAAACTACCCCTCGATCGCAAGTAAGTCCGTCGATGACTAGATGCTTCTCTTCTATCGGGATCAACTCCCGCGGGCCAATGGATGAAGAAAGGGCTCCACTAAATAAAAGTGCTCCACCTTCGATTGTCGACTTTTCTTCTGTAGCTGGTCGCAATCGTCTACCAGAAAATAATAATCAAATAAATATGAGGTCATCGGGATGTGATAATGTGATCGCGTCTTCGACTAGTGTAGGGCCAATGTTACACGATAGATTAGTAGAGAAAAGTGTACCAGAAGTTTTTCCCGTCTACTACGGGCCCAGTCACATACCTATGCCCAGTTGTAATCCTATGTTCTCAACTTCCAATCCAAGTCTGGGTCAGAATTATAACACAAACAGTTTAATGCAAAACTTCCACAACATCGTCGCTACTAATCCAACAATGTCGTTTCTCAATGGGGGCGCTGGATGCTTGACAAACGGGTATCCAGTAAGTTCACAAAATCCTGCTTCATCAATAACGATGGGAATTTCTCGATCTATGCTGAATTTCGGATGTCAACCAACGTGGAGCAACGCGAATATTACCAGTACGAGCGTCGCTGGGACGAACGGTGGAATAGAGTCGGTCTCCATGAAGCACATTCCGGTTTCATCGCAGAGAAGGTTGATTCTGAACAGTGTCGGCGAAGTTCCAGGACTCACCAATGTATCGATGCCACCTACATCCAGTGTAACCTTTCCCCAGTTTGGGACTCAGCAACAATCCGTTACTCCAGTCCGAAATGGGCCATCTAATGAACAAATGGCGGCGAGGCAAGTGATGCCACGGGAGTTGCCAAACTTCTCTGGCGATCCGCAGGACTGGCCGTTGTTCTACAGCTCGTTCTGCAACTCCACAGAAGCATGTGGATATACGGATTCGGAAAACCTGGCAAGATTGCAGCGTTGTCTAAAGGGTAGTGCGTTAGAAGCAGTTCGGAGTCGTTTGCTGATGCCACAGTCTGTGCCTTTCGTTATCGATATACTTAGAAGGTTGTATGGTCGACCAGAAATTTTAATACATTCTCTCCTCCAAAAGTTGCGAACGGTACCTTCTCCAAAATTGGATAACCTGCAGTCGCAGATTAACTTCGGTCTCGCGGTACAAAACGTCGTAGATCATATGCCTATCGCCAATCTTCCTGATCATCTGTGGAATCCGACGCTGCTCCACGAATTGGTAGAGAAATTGCCACCTCAAATCAAGATGCAGTGGTCTTACTACAAGAGCAGATTCTCTTGTGTCAACCTAACGACCTTTAGTGCTTTCATGTCCGAGCTTGTGATGATGGCCTCTGACGTTACGCTTCCGATGGACGCCCTCGCACTGAACTCGAAGACTGGTAAATCGATTAAAGAAAAACCGAAGCTGTACATGCATACTGAGGATCAGCGGGAGAAGAACTCTGAATTTGCCGAGAAAATGAAGACGCCAATGGAACAGGCAAAGAAGACCTGTGTGTATTGCGGTAAAGAACGTCACGAGATCGCGAACTGCATCCAATTCAAAGCGCTCGATGTTGACGGTAGGTGGAAGGCAGTTAAAGAGAAGAACCTGTGTAGGAGTTGCCTTGTACCACACCGCAAATGGCCATGTCGTACCAAAAAGGAGTGTGGCATTAACGGATGTAGAATATATCACAACAGTCTTCTACATCCAACGAGCAGTTCGGAAAAGACGAACACAGCGAGAACTACAGGGAATACAGACACTGTTGTACATCAAAATCTACATCGCTCTAGGTCTTATTCTTTATTCCGTTATTTGCCAGTTACTATACATGGAAATGGAAAACATGTCAGTACTTACGCGTTCCTGGACGATGGATCGAATTCTACCCTTCTGGAAAACAAAATCGCGTCCGCTCTAGGCATCAAGGGGCCAACCGACGGTTTCTGTCTGAGTTGGACAGGCAATATCTCGCGGGAAGAAAAAGAATCTCAACGAATCAGTATAGTAATCTGCGGGGATGGCAAGAAGTTTAAACTCCATAACGTGAGAACGGTTCAGCAGCTCCAGTTACCTGCGCAAACGATGCGCTATGAGGATCTAGTCCAAACCTACCATCATCTGAAGGGACTTCCGGTTCGCAGTTACGAGGGTGCGATCCCGGGCATCATCATCGGTATAGAACACATACGACTATTAACTGCATTGCGAACACGAGAAGGAAAAGACAATGAACCGGTAGCAACAAAGACACGTCTCGGATGGTGCATATTCGGGAAAAACTCCGACAGCGGAACAGCGATGGAGCAGTTGAACCTACATCTAGCTGATGAGGTGCAAAATCGCGATCTGCATCAGTGGATGAAGCAATTTTTTGCCGTTGAAGAGTCGAGTGTAACGGTTAAACCCGAACCGGAAGAAGACAAACGAGCGCGGAAAATAATGGAAGCAACCACACGACGTGTCAAAGGTGGTTTCGAGACAGGGCTGCTTTGGAGGTTCAACAACATCTGCTTTCCCGATAGCTATCCGATGGCATTGCGGCGATTGCATGCGTTGGAGAAACGACTAAGTCGAGATCCAGTTCTTGAAGCAAAGGTGAGAAACCAGATAATGGAATATGAAGTGAAGGGTTATGCTCATCGAACTACGCCAGAAGAACTTCGATCTACGAACCCAAATAAGGTCTGGTATCTACCTTTGGGAGTCATACAGAACCCGAAGAAACCGAATAAGTTGCGGTTGATATGGGACGCTAAAGCACGAGCAGGAGGAGTGTCGTTCAACGACATGCTATTAAAAGGTCCTGATCTGCTGGTAGCCCTGATGGAGGTATTACTACGGTTCAGACAAGGGAACATCGCAATAGTAGGCGACATAAGAGAGATGTTCCATCAGATTTGGATTCGAGATGAAGACAAGCAGGCCCAGCGATTCATTTATCGATCATGCCCTGGGTCAGAACCCCAGATATATACTATGGACGTTGCGACGTTTGGAGCGACATGCTCGCCGAGTCTGGCACAGTACGTAAAGAACAAAAATGCAACGGAGTTCGCGAGATCATTTCCGAGAGCGGTGAAAGCCATAACAGATAACCACTACGTGGATGATTTTCTGGACAGCGTAGACACAGAAAAGGAGGCCGTCCAGTTGGTTAACGAAGTGAAATTCGTCCATTCTCAAGCAGGATTCGATATCCGTAACTTCTGCTCTAATTCAGTCGAAGTCCTAGCGAGAATCGGAGAAACGACAGAACGCCAGCAGGTATCCATGAACCTGGACAAATCACCAGAGTCTGAACGGGTGCTGGGATTGATCTGGAGGCCAGCAGACGATGTCTTTAGCTTTGACTTGAGCAATATGAAGGAGGAGATTAGGGAACTTGTCGAGAGTAGAACCGTTCCTAGCAAACGACAGGTTCTGCGAACTGTAATGTCCCTATTTGACCCATTGGGACTCATTTCACACTTCGTGGTGCATGGGAAGATTCTCATGCAACAGATTTGGAGAACCGGAACGGACTGGGACGAACTCATTGTGGAGGAATTGTGGGATCAATGGAAGCAGTGGTGCCAATACATGCAGCGTTTGGATGAAGTGAGAGTACCACGCTGTTTCTTTAAAGGGGTGAACATCTCTGCACTCAAAGAGGCGGAAGTTCATCTATTTGTGGATGCGAGTGAATTGGCATGTGCGGCGGTTCTTTATCTCCGAGTCCTCGACAGCGGTAAGCCCAGGTGTGCTCTGGTAGCCGCTAAAACTAAAGTGGCCCCACTAAAACCTCTCTCCATTCCACGTCTTGAGCTTCAAGCAGCGATGATCGGGACAAGGTTGATGGACTTCGTCCTGAAATCCCTGGATGTCCAAATAAAGAAACGCTTCTTGTGGACAGATTCCTCAACTGTTCTCTGCTGGTTGCGGTCTGATAGCCGGCGGTATCATCAATTTGTTGCCTTTCGTGTAGGAGAGATCCTCTCAACAACTACAGTGGATGAATGGCACTATGTACCATCAAAAATGAACATAGCCGACGTAGCCACGAAATGGAAGGAGGGGCCAAGCTTCGATCCGACCAGTCCGTGGTACAATGCTCCAGAATTTTTATACCAAGAACAGGAGCAGTGGCCTTCAGAACCCCCGCGGAAACAAGCAGAAACAGAAGTCGAACTGCGTTCTGCATTTTTATTCCACGGCATGATGCCGAAAGCCGTTGTTGATTGTTCCAGGTTTTCAAACTGGAATCGTCTATTGAGGGCGACCGCTTACGCTTTGCGTGCTGTACGCAGATTTAGAGGGGAACCGGCGTCCCAGTCGGATTTTCTATCTCAAAAGGAGTTGTGTGATGCGGAAATAGTGATATGGAAGCAGGTGCAAGCTGGAACCTATTCAGACGAGTACGCGATTCTGGAGCATAACCTGACGAATCCCACAAGTTTAGCTCCATTCCCGAAATCTAGTCCACTCTATCGACTTTCGGTATTCTTGGATGAACGAGGTGTCGTCCGAATGAACAGTAGAATATCTACTTCGCCGTCTGTATCGTATGACACGAAATTTCCGATTGTGCTGCCAAGGAAAGAATATGCAGTCTATCTTCTAACGGAGAGCTATCACCGGAGGTTTCTTCACAGGAACGGGGAGACAGTCTGCAATGAAATGCGTCAACGATTCTTCGTACCCGGACTTCGAATTCTGATTCGGCAGGTGGCAAAGCAGTGCGTGACGTGTCGTATTCGAAAGGTTGTTCCAAATCCTCCTCTGATGTCAGCTCTGCCTGCAGTTCGTGTTACAGGAATGATCAGACCGTTTACGTTCACTGGAGTGGACTATCTAGGACCAATACAGGTCAAGCAAGGTCGCAGCTTGGTAAAGAGGTGGGTGGCATAGTTAACAATTGACTATGCTTGACTATACGTGCTGTACATCTAGAAGTGGTGCACAGTCTGTCCACCCAGTCATGTATAATGGCCATCAGACGTTTTGTGGCTCGTCGTGGTTCCCCGGAGAATTTTTATAGTGACAACGGCACAAATTTCTTGGGAGCGAGCAACATATTGAAGAATCAGATACAGAATATCCATGAGGACTGTGCGGTCACGTTTACGAACAGCAAGACCAACTGGATTTTCAATCCACCATCAGCACCTCATATGGGCGGTTCATGGGAGCGTATGGTGCGCTCCGTAAAGGCTGCCATGTCAGCAATTGCGGACCATCCACATCATCCGAACGATGAAGTTCTGGAGACGGTAGTGCTGGAGGCTGAGGCCATTGTCAACTCCAGGCCGCTAACTTACATCCCTTTGGAATCGATTGAGCAGGAGTCGCTTACGCCGAATCATTTCCTGCTCTTTGGCACCAAGGGTATCACACAGCCGGAGATGTCGACAAGGCTGGAAGGAGGAATCCTGCGTGACAGCTGGCGTCTAGCGCAATGCCTGGTGGATCATTTTTGGAACCGTTGGATTCGAGAGTACCTTCCAACTATAACCAGACGCACCAAGTGGTTCGAACCGGCTAAGCCGTTGGAAGTTGGGGACCTGGTACTCGTGGTAGAAGAGAGTAAACGGAACGGATGGTTGAGAGGCAGAATTCTAGATGTGGTTAAGGCAGCGGATGGGCAAGTTCGACGAGCAGTTGTGCGGACTAAAAACGGAATACTCAACAGACCTGCAGTGAAATTGGCACTTCTGGATCTTCACAAACCTGGGGACGGTCCGGAACTACACGGGCAGGGGGATGTTACGAAACCACAGGGCAGTTTCGTGCAGTAGGAGGGTGAGCTCAGCCCGTCCGTAGCAGCCAACGTAAAAACAACAAATAAATAACGAGAAACGTCAGACAGCAAAACACAGTAGCAAAAACAAAACAATCTCACGTGATACGGCAAAAGAGTGGCAAACGAGTTGAGAAGAAAAATAATTAGTTATCCTAGAATAAAAACCTTTTCCTAATATATCTATTGGGCTGTTTCAAAAGTTTATGATTTGCTCAGCATCTACTATCCTACACGCGAATGATATGTCCACCCATACCTATCATCGCTCACGCACCGTGTTACAGTCGAATACGACCCATCCACATGCCTATCTTATGTCTAGCATAAGGCATCTCAAGTGTTGAGAAAGTTCGTGCACCTCGAGGAAGGTTCTTTTGAAACAAATCAATAGAAGCCATCCTATGCGCGATCAGTGTGACTACCCGCACATATCATCGCTCACGCACACCGTTGCAGTCGAATGTGACCCATCCACATGCCTATCTTATGTCTAGCATAAGGCATCTCAAGTGTTGAGAAAGTTCGTGCACCTCGAGGAAGGTTCTTTTGAAACAAATCAATAGAAGCCATCCTATGCGCGATCAGTGTGACTACCCGCACATATCATCGCTCACGCACCACGTTGCAGTCGAATGTGACCCATCCACATGCCTATCTTATGTCTAGCATAAGGCATCTCAAGTGTTGAGAAAGTTCGTGCACCTCGAGGAAGGTTCTTTTGAAACAAATCAATAGAAGCCATCCTATGCGCGATCAGTGTGACTACCCGCACATATCATCGCTCACGCACCACGTTGCAGTCGAATGTGACCCATCCACATGCCTATCTTATGTCTAGCATAAGGCATCTCAAGTGTTGAGAAAGTTCGTGCACCTCGAGGAAGGTTCTTTTGAAACAAATCAATAGAAGCCATCCTATGCGCGATCAGTGTGACTACCCGCACATATCATCGCTCACGCACCACGTTGCAGTCGAATGTGACCCATCCACATGCCTATCTTATGTCTAGCATAAGGCATCTCAAGTGTTGAGAAAGTTCGTGCACCTCGAGGAAGGTTCTTTTGAAACAAATCAATAGAAGCCATCCTATGCGCGATCAGTGTGACTACCCGCACATATCATCGCTCACGCACCACGTTGCAGTCGAATGTGACCCATCCACATGCCTATCTTATGTCTAGCATAAGGCATCTCAAGTGTTGAGAAAGTTCGTGCACCTCGAGGAAGGTTCTTTTGAAACAAATCAATAGAAGCCATCCTATGCGCGATCAGTGTGACTACCCGCACATATCATCGCTCACGCACCACGTTGCAGTCGAATGTGACCCATCCACATGCCTTCAGGCATCCGAAAATTTTTTAATGAAAAAAAGAGAAGTCACCACATGCAGCACTAAGCTGCAGTAGGACTTCTCTTCTAACCACAACAACCGTACACGTACCCCATCCACATGCCTATCTCCGACACTCGGCATGGACCTTCAAGTGCCCGAAAATGTTTAAATAAAAAAAAGAGAAGTCACCACATGCAGCACTAAGCTACAGTAGGACTTCTCTTTCAAACACAACAACCGTACACGTACAAGGCCAACCTTCAAGCATGGGTAGTCTGAGAGGATCGAAGTGTACACCTCTCTGCAACTCGCAACTCCCAGCCTGTAAACCTATCGTTTGTAGGAGGTCTCAGGTGTCCAGATGCCACGCAACACGGTGGACACGCAAACGCGCACCACCTCTACGTGCTGGGCTCATCCCTTTTCGCTCGCAGCTACTCAGGGAATCCAGTCACACATCATTTGAGGCCTATAAGAACAATCTCATGTATGGAGAAGATGGAACACACAAAGACTTTCATCTTGGGACGTGTGTTCATCAAGCCGTGCGCCGGGGCCTTCGCACGTTTGACTATCTTCAATGTTTTTCCACCACCGAAGGCCGAAAAACACCATTACGCATATACGCTACCTAAGCAGCGCATATAGTTAAATTGGTAAATATAGGCGGCACTCAAAAATGTGTACATCGCACAATGATTGTACGATGTGCAATATGCGTTCAACTTGTCGGTGTTCATGTGTCCTGCAGTTCACATTCTGACGCGCAATTTGCTGCGGTCTTCATCGATCCACGAGCCGAGTGTAGTCACACATCATTTGAGGCCTATAAGAACAATCTCATGTATGGAGAAGATGGAACACACAAAGACTTTCATCTTGGGACGTGTGTTCATCAAGCCGTGCGCCGGGGCCTTCGCACGTTTGACTATCTTCAATGTTTTTCCACCACTGAAGGCCGAAAAACACCATTACGCATATGCGCTACCTAAGCAGCGCATATAGTTAAATTGGTAAATATAGGCGGCACTCAAAAATGTGTACATCGCACAATGATTGTACGATGTGCAATATGCGTTCAACTTGTCGGTGTTCATGTGTCCTGCAGTTCACATTCTGAAATTGAAACACGGGTTGAAATTTGAAACACACACTTGGAGAGTACGTTCGCATGTAAACATACGATGTACAGGCCACTCCTGGGTTCTTAGAACCCATCGCACTTGCAGAATGAACATCACGCCGGTTTCATCACTTGGGACGTATTTTTGTCATCATTCGTCCAAAGACCGTGTGATCGGCTTAACCTTTAGCTCACTAGTATGGGGACTCGCCAGGGGGCATCTGTACGTTCACATGCGCACATGCGAAGTACGAGACACCGCACCTAGTCCAACAGATGAGATCTATAACGCCGGGTCTAGTAGTTTCGAGCCGCGCACACACTGCAAGGTATGGCCCCTACAATAGGATGAAAGTTCGAAGGCCCCGGCCCTTCATCCAAGTAGTAATACCTTTAGTGCAGTAAGGAATGGGAATCCCATCATCGATCCAAAGACCGAGACGATCAACCCTTTCCTTCCAATCCCATCTCACTAGTATGGGGACTCGCCAGGGGGCATCTGTACGTTCACATGCGCACATGCGAAGTACGAGACACCGCACCTAGTCCAACAGATGAGATCTATAACGCCGGGTCTAGTAGTTTCGAGCCGCGCACACACTGCAAGGTATGGCCCCTACAATAGGATGAAAGTTCGAAGGCCCCGGCCCTTCATCCAAGTAGTAATACCTTTAGTGCAGTAAGGAATGGGAATCCCATCATCGATCCAAAGACCGAGACGATCAACCCTTTCCTTCCAATCCCATCTCACTAGTATGGGGACTCGCCAGGGGGCATCTGTACGTTCACATGCGCACATGCGAAGTACGAGACACCGCACCTAGTCCAACAGATGAGATCTATAACGCCGGGTCTAGTAGTTTCGAGCCGCGCACACACTGCAAGGTATGGCCCCTACAATAGGATGAAAGTTCGAAGGCCCCGGCCCTTCATCCAAGTAGTAATACCTTTAGTGCAGTAAGGAATGGGAATCCCATCATCGATCCAAAGACCGAGACGATCAACCCTTTCCTTCCAATCCCATCTCACTAGTA
>NC_073745.1:186050648-186063148 GCF_029784135.1 Toxorhynchites rutilus septentrionalis
GGCTAAAAAGTCCGCTTTCTCGTTGCCTTCAATCCCAGTATGGGCAGGAATCTTTTTCCCAAGCTGTTGCTTTGGCCTGCTTCAGCCATGGGTGGTCGCAGTTTCCGCTTTCTAGCCCAGCCAGACAGCTTGCCGAGTCCGTGAATATTATTGAACCTTCTCTGGCAGCCTGGGTTGCCTTATGGAGAGCATATGCCTCAGCGGAGAATATGCTACACTGTTTTGGTAGTCTACCGTTTATGCACACGTTTGTGTTGGGGATCATTGTTTCTTGAAGTGCAATGATGGATGGATAGTGTTCGTTTACTAGTAGCTGTAGCTCGTGTAGTCTGCCTCGGAAGCCAAAGATGTTCCATTGTAGTATTAGTGTTTCGTTTGTGAATTTGTGATAGCTCATTATGGAATATTAAAGGTTTCACTATAACTCCGTTGTGTCACTTTGTGACATTTCGGAATCGGAAAAGTTTCCGCTTTTCTTGTTTTTCCTTGACGGAGGCGAGGAGTCAGAGGATCTTTTCTCTTTCCTCTTTTTTTGTTTTTTGTTCGCTTTGTTATTAGGTTCGCTCGTTCTCATGCCCTTAGGAGCGCTATGGCTGGTTGAAGGTTTTATCAGATCGGCTTCGTTTTGAACAATTTTGTTTATCATGTTGTTCTTCTGCATCTCTGTAATGATTGATTTCAATTCTTCTATCTGTTGCTTCAGTTCTTGGATCTGGGCCTTAAGAGCGTTATTCTCGTTTATGACCTCATTGTTTACCACCAATCTTTGCTGAACTTGGCTTTTGGCTACATCAGCGTAACTTTTTGTTTGTCTTTGTGTGTTTACGTACGTTCTTTTTGCTTCCCCATATGGTATGTTTCTTGATACTTTAATTTTTAGTATATCGTTCTCTCGTTTGTAAAATGGGCAGTTTCTGTCGCCAGGCCCATGATTCCCTTTGCAATTGATGCAATATGGTGGTTCTTCACAAGATGCGTTGATATGGTCTTTCGAGCATTTTTTGCACCTTGCTTCTTCTCTTTGGCAATTCTTCTGTGTATGCCCATATTTGTAGCATTTAAAGCATTGCATTGGTTTCGGGAAATAGTGTCTAGTTTTAAGTCTTAGTAGACCACATTTCAGATGTTCCGGAGGCTCTGATCTATTGATCGTAATGATAAGAAGAGGCGTGTTAACCGTTTCTCTCTTTTCGTTTTTCCTAGTGATTCTGTGTACGTTTAGCACACCTTGGTCTGCTAGCTCAACTTGTATCTCTTTCGTTTCCATTTCCATCATTTCTTCGCTGTAGACCACACATTTTGAAATGTTCAGGTTCTTGTGGTATTCTACTTTTATCTTTTCTCCGTTTACTAAGCTTTTAAGCATTAGTAGCTTTTCCGCGTTTCTGTTGTTCTCTAGAACAATCAGAAAGCTTGTGTCTCTTTTTATGTACTTTATTTCTATGATGTCTTTCGTTAGTTTGGATAGCGTTTTTGATATCAAGAAGGGGTTTCTTGTTATCTTTCCATCGGTTTTTTCTGCCGTAAGGCTGAGGTAAGTTTTACTTCCTACTCCGCTCATCGTCGATACAGTTTTTTGTTTTGGTTGGTTTTGTTTATTATTCTCCATGTGATTCCCACGAGTCGCTAGGGAAAGGTGGGGTCCTCCGCGTCAGTGCCCTGCTGTAACACGGTAAGGGCTGCATACTGTGGGGTGCGCCCCGGTGCCCCACAGGCTCCGTTAACGGCTTCTCATTTATATCGCCCCTTCCACCACTCAGCTCTCGGCACGGGTCGCATCACACCTTAACTTTTGGGGCCCGTTTTCCCCCTTCCTTGTCTGCGTACGACCAAAGGTCCCACCGGGGTTGGTTACCCGATCTTTCCTAAGGTTGCTCATACCCCAGCCGGTACCTCGGGGAGGTAAGGATAGGAGTTCCAGGGCGGAAGCTGAAGGGCCAATAATTGGCACTGGATTGCGCTGTACCCTGGCTTTACCAGCCATTAGGACCGAGGTGTGTGTGTGTATATCTTGTTTATTAGGCTTTAACATTTGTTCTACAGTAACTAGCTGCTCTGTCATTCGCCTAAGTTTATCTCTTTTACATTATTCCCTATATTCCCTATACTCCTGTTCACCATCACTTTGAGCGGGCGTTTTTTGCTCTGTTCACTCTTTTTCATTTTTTGAGTATTCGTGATATGGTGGGCCTATCTCTAGTCCCTAACTTAGATCATATTAGTCAAATTACAGTCTCTTATGAAATCACACGTTCTTTTTATGTTCTCAGTGCTATTTTTCAGAATTATTTGGATGTTGTCTCCTAGTCCATGTTTCCGTCTTTCAGTGTCGTACTTTCTACACTCCACAAGGATATGTTCTACTGTTAAAGCTGTTCCACAAGTTTCGCACGTGGGTCCATCTTGGTGTCTCTGGCTCATGATTGAGCTGTGCGTCATCCAGGTGTGGCCTATCCTGAGCCTAGTAAGCAACTTCTGGTCCCTAGGGTTGTCTGCTTCGGTCCATTTTTCTACGCTGCATTTAATTTTCCTGAGTTTCTGTTCTCTGCAGTGGAACCAGGTTTTGTTCCATTCGTCCTTTATTGCTTCTTTGATCCACCTGATGGCATCTTCCTTAGGTATGGTTCTGTCTTCAAGTGGCTTGGATCGACCTTCGTTGGCTAAAACGTCAGCTTTCTCGTTGCCTTCAATCCCAGTATGGCCGGGAATCCATGTAAATCTTATACCTTTTTCCCAAGCTGTTGCTTTGGCCTGTTTCAGCCATGGGTGGTCGCAGTTTCCGCTTTCCAGCCCAGCCAGACAGCTTGCAGAGTCCGTGAATATTATTGAACCTTCTCTGGCAGCCTGGGTTGCCTTATGGAGAGCATATGCCTCAGCGGAGAATATGCTACACTGTTTTGGTAGTCTACCGTTTATGCACACGTTTGTGTTGGGGATCATTGTTTCTTGAAGTGCAATGATGGATGGATAGTGTTCGTTTACTAGTAGCTGTAGCTCGTGTAGTCTGCCTCGGAAGCCAAAGATGTTCCATTGTAGTATTAGTGTTTCGTTTGTGAATTTGTGATAGCTCATTATGGAATATTAAAGGTTTCACTATAACTCCGTTGTGTCACTTTGTGACATTTCGGAATCGGAAAAGTTTCCGCTTTTCTTGTTTTTCCTTGACGGAGGCGAGGAGTCAGAGGATCTTTTCTCTTTCCTCTTTTTTTGTTTTTTGTTCGCTTTGTTATTAGGTTCGCTCGTTCTCATGCCCTTAGGAGCGCTATGGCTGGTTGAAGGTTTTATCAGATCGGCTTCGTTTTGAACAATTTTGTTTATCATGTTGTTCTTCTGCATCTCTGTAATGATTGATTTCAATTCTTCTATCTGTTGCTTCAGTTCTTGGATCTGGGCCTTAAGAGCGTTATTCTCGTTTATGACCTCATTGTTTACCACCAATCTTTGTTGAACTTGGCTTTTGGCTACATCAGCGTAACTTTTTGTTTGTCTTTGTGTGTTTACGTACGTTCTTTTTGCTTCCCCATATGGTATGTTTCTTGATACTTTAATTTTTAGTATATCGTTCTCTCGTTTGTAAAATGGGCAGTTTCTGTCGCCAGGCCCATGATTCCCTTTGCAATTGATGCAATATAGTGGTTCTTCACAAGATGCGTTGATATGGTCTTTCGAGCATTTTTTGCACCTTGCTTCTTCTCTTTGGCAATTCTTCTGTGTATGCCCATATTTGTAGCATTTAAAGCATTGCATTGGTTTCGGGAAATAGTGTCTAGTTTTAAGTCTTAGTAGACCACATTTCAGATGTTCCGGAGGCTCTGATCTATTGATCGTAATGATAAGAAGAGGCGTGTTAACCGTTTCTCTCTTTTCGTTTTTCCTAGTGATTCTGTGTACGTTTAGCACACCTTGGTCTGCTAGCTCAACTTGTATCTCTTTCGTTTCCAGTTCCATCATTTCTTCGCTGTAGACCACACATTTTGAAATGTTCAGGTTCTTGTGGTATTCTACTTTTATCTTTTCTCCGTTTACTAAGCTTTTAAGCATAAGTAGCTTTTCCGCGTTTCTGTTGTTCTCTAGAACAATCAGAAAGCTTGTGTCTCTTTTTATGTACTTTATTTCTATGATGTCTTTCGTTAGTTTGGATAGCGTTTTTGATATCAAGAAGGGGTTTCTTGTTATCTTTCCATCGGTTTTTTCTGCCGTAAGGCTGAGGTAAGTTTTACCTCCTACTCCGCTCATCGTCGATACAGTTTTTTGTTTTGGTTGGTTTTGTTTATTATTCTCCATGTGATTCCCACGAGTCGCTAGGGAAAGGTGGGGTCCTCCGCGTCAGTGCCCTGCTGTAACACGGTAAGGGCTGCATACTGTGGGGTGCGCCCCGGTGCCCCACAGGCTCCGTTAACGGCTTCTCATTTATATCGCCCCTTCCACCACTCAGCTCTCGGCACGGGTCGCATCACACCTTAACTTTTGGGGCCCGTTTTCCCCCTTCCTTGTCTGCGTACGACCAAAGGTCCCACCGGTGTTGGTTACCCGATCTTTCCTAAGGTTGCTCATACCCCAGCCGGTACCTCGGGGAGGTAAGGATAGGAGTTCCAGGGCGGAAGCTGAAGGGCCAATAATTGGCACTGGATTGCGCTGTACCCTGGCTTTACCAGCCATTAGGACCGAGGTCATATTCCATTATTCCATGCAAGATTATTCTCGGCCGTTGTGTGGCCTGCTTAGAGCACTCTAATTTGTTCAAGGTAATCGCAGCTGGGCAGGTGGAAACACCGCACCCGATAAAGGGCACAAAGTGCCACCGTGTATGTGCACCCAGTCTTATAGTCGCAGCAATACCAGTGACCTACTGCCAACATTAGGAGTAGCACCCGTGCTGGACAAGAATGAACTTCGAACGTTTTAACCGCAACAATTTTAATATACGCTAGTGGAGCTGGAATTACCGCGGCTGCTGGCACCAGACTTGCCCTCCACTGGATCCTTGTTGAAGGATTTATGCTCAACTCATTCCAATTATGAGACATCATTCAAGAGTCTCACATTGTTATTTCTCGTCACTACCTCCCCGTGCCGGGATTGGGTAATTTACGCGCCTGCTGCCTTCCTTGGATGTGGTAGCCATTTCTCAGGCTCCCTCTCCGGAATCGAACCCTGATTCCCCGTTACCCGTTGCAACCATGGTAGTCCTCTATACTACCATCAATAGTTGATAGGGCAGATATTTGAAAGATCCGTCGTCGGTGCGAGACCGTACGATCAGCGGAATTATCCAGATTTCAACTCAAGCGTCACGGCCCTGTGAAGGGGGACGATTGGTTTGCCTAATAATTGCACAGGTTCCGCGAGGTCCCTGCATTTTGCATGTATTAGCTCTAGATTTTCCACAGTTATCCAAGTAACTAGTTGTATGATCTTGTAAATTATAGCTGTTATACTGAGCCTTATGCGGTTTCACATTAAATCTGTTCGTACTTAGACATGCATGGCTTAACCTTTGAGACAAGCGTATATTACTGGTAGGATCAACCAGAATTCACTATCACTATCTACTGATGGATGCGCGGCACGCCGGCCCGCAAACAATTCGATAGGGGTGTATATTAACTTCGCACAACATCACCACAACGTTCATCCTCGGTAAATTCGTTCCTCGTTCGCATACACGATAGCCATACACTAGCCAAAAGATTCCCATACACAATTACTAGCACGCATAAAAGCGTGAGAGGGGGTATTGTTCACATGTCCACGCTCGCTTATCACGAGGTAGCTGCACCACATTGATGTAAACGACCCAACACACACAGACGAGCGAGCGAGCGCACGCTTTTTTTCCCCTACTGCATACCTACAGCATACGCTGAGGAGGCATAACAATGGAGAAAAAAAACTCGGAGCGAGAGAGCGGTAACTACCCGTGTGGTGCTACTAGCTGCACTGATGCGATGCGTCTTACATGGGAGGTATTTCAATGTTCGACACACCGTACTGCACAGGGTTCGCATGGCACACGAGAAAGCCACAATCGCCTTATGCCCCTTCGACGTTCAACGCACGACACGACACCACACACTGGAGTACGTACGTCTCACCACGTAGTGAGGGTAGGGGTTCGACACACGAAACTCACTGAATTCGATACAAGCTCAAAAGGTTTACCCTCCCGGGTGCCGACCAGACTCACTGGATTCGATACAAGCTCAAAAGGTTTACCCTCCCGGGTGCCGACCAGACTCACTGGATTCGATACAAGCTCAAAAGGTTTACCCTCCCTGGTGCCGACCAGACTCACTGGATTCGATAGACGTTCGACCCTACCGACAGTAACTTGACCCCACCCGTACGGCATCGTACTACCGAACATCCATACAAGCTTCGCAAGTTATGCCTCAAACTTTTCACTCACCAACTTTCCCCACAATAGTGTAAACATGGTCATACCAACGTTGCCTCGGTATGGGTATATACCACACTGGGGGCATCGTTATAGGAGTGCCTTGGATAGACTTGTACCGCTAGCCGAGACACCATGCTGGGTCGGGAAATGTTCACGCACCGCAATCGGTACCAGTGCCGGGTGTCGGTCATATTCCGATGGGGGGTAACCCTACTATTGAACTCGTACTTGTACTTGGGCCGTGCCTAAGGTGTTGGTTGTTTCAATAGTTGGTTACTTGTTTCAATAGTTGACATTTTTTCAATAGTTGAACTTTTTTCCAACAGTTTCAGTTTTCCCGTAGGTAAAGATGATGATGTGTGACCAATGTGTGAATGTGTTGTTTTTTTTTTTCAATAGTCATGTACGCGCCGTTGTCGATGTAATACTGCGGGTGAGAAATAAAACAAACTGTTGTGCTGTGCTGTGCTTGATGTTGGCTTGGTGTTATTGTATTATCGAATTGGACTTAATACCAGTGCCGGGCCGATGCACACACTGCGTACTGCGAGTGCTGGCTCGCGCAGTGAGAAATTAAACAAACTGTTGCGCTGTTGTGTTGTGTGCGCTGTGTGGGGGAGACTTTTCATCACACTTGACACGCGCATTCTTACCCTCGATGTTGCCTTGGTGTTATTATGTTATCGAATTGGACTTAATACCAGTGCCGGACCGATGCACATACTGCGTACTGCGAGTGCTGGCTTGCGCAGTGACAAATTAAACAAACTGTTGCGCTGTTGTGTTGTGTGCGCTGTGCGGGGGACTTTTCCAACACTTGACACTTTGCATTCCGGGACGTGGACGCTTTCTGGGACTTAGTGTTATTGTCGGCGGGGCAGTGTTTTACACATTGCGTACTGCGGGGGTTGGCTCGCGCAGCGCTGTTGTGTGCTGTATGCTGGGGGGACTTGGACGCTTTCTGGGACTTAGTGTTATTGTCGGCGGGGCAGTGTTTTACACATTGCGTACTGCGGGGGTTGGCTCGCGCAGCGCTGTTGTGTGCTGTATGCTGGGGGGACTTGGACGCTTTCTGGGACTTAGTGTTATTGTCGGCGGGGCAGTGTTTTACACATTGCGTACTGCGGGGGTTGGCTCGCGCAGCGCTGTTGTGTGCTGTATGCTGGGGGGACTTGGACGCTTTCTGGGACTTAGTGTTATTGTCGGCGGGGCAGTGTTTTACACATTGCGTACTGCGGGGGTTGGCTCGCGCAGCGCTGTTGTGTGCTGTATGCTGGGGGGACTTGGACGCTTTCTGGGACTTAGTGTTATTGTCGGCGGGGCAGTGTTTTACACATTGCGTACTGCGGGGGTTGGCTTGCGCAGCGCTGTTGTGTGCTGTATGCTGGGGGGACTTGGACGCTTTCTGGGACTTAGTGTTATTGTCGGCGGGGCAGTGTTTTACACATTGCGTACTGCGGGGGTTGGCTCGCGCAGCGCTGTTGTGTGCTGTATGCTGGGGGGACTTGGACGCTTTCTGGGACTTAGTGTTATTGTCGGCGGGGCAGTGTTTTACACATTGCGTACTGCGGGGGTTGGCTCGCGCAGCGCTGTTGTGTGCTGTATGCTGGGGGGACTTGGACGCTTTCTGGGACTTAGTGTTATTGTCGGCGGGGCAGTGTTTTACACATTGCGTACTGCGGGTGCTGGTGTGCGGGTGTTGTGCACTTGAGACTTGTCATTCCAGGACATGGAATGGTTTCACACACATACGCGGTTGCATACTACCAGGCGCAGGATGAAATAAAAAAAAAGTAAAGTAATATCCAGCGAGGGGAATGGCTTCACACACGCACTTGGTGTTATAGCATTATCGTACTTATCGCCGATGCTGCGTACTGCGGGCGTTGGCTCGCGCAGACTGTTGTGTGCTGTGTTGTGCTGGGGGACAACACTTGACAGTTGTTATTCCCGGCCATGGGATGATTTCACACACACGCACGATTGCATACTACCAGGCGCAATGCGATTTAATGAAAAAAGAGAGAAGCAGCCAGCGCGGGCAGCACTAAGCTACCACGGTGGGACTTCTCTCTTACGGGACACGACGCACCCGCCCATCACATAGCGCATCGCAAGGGCAATACTGCACAAGCTACTGTGCCGCGCCGATGCTGATGGGGCATTGTTACACGTACTGCGTGCTGGGTCGCGCAGTGAGAAATTGAACAAACTGTTGTGCTGTGCTGTGCTGGGGGGGGGGGACTTTGCCAAAACATGCTACTTTGCATTCCAGGACATGGTGCACAGCTTATACCGCTAGCAGAGACACCTCGTTCGATCGGGGCAACTTGGGACACCGTAATCAGTACCAGTGCCGGGTGTGGGTCGGATTCCGATGGGGGGTGATCCGGGAACATATTTCTTGGACTTAGAATATTGTTCGGACTTAGAATTTTTTCGACTTATGACCTCGTTTCTGGGACTTAGCCGTAGAACCAGATGTAATGCGTGTTGCATAGATTAAGGCGCAGGGGAATTTAATAAAAAAGAGAGAAGCCCCACACATTTAGGGGGGCTTCTCTCTTTTTTATTGGACGATACACAACACATAACATACATGACATAACACTGACCTAGAAGCAGTATTTACCACCGTATTTTATGACCCGCTTCCACCTCGCAGGTAGGGAATCTATGCCTCTGGCATAGAACGTAGGAGGCTTGCTATCGAAGAACTCTTTTAGGAATGCGCTCATCTCGTCCTTAGTCCTGAAGAGTTTATTCCTAAGCTTATTACTCAATGACCTGAATAAATGGTAGTCCGATGGACTGATGTCTGGTGAGTAAGGAGGATGGTTCAATATGTTAAATCCCAGGCTCCTCGCCTTATCTATCGTTTCATGTGCCCTATGGCACGGAGCGTTATCGTGTAGTAGGGGTACCGGCCTATGTTTACTCACTCCCAGTATACCAGCCACCTTTTCCAGCTGCTTCTGATATCGTTTACGGTTAACAGATACACCCTTGTCTAGCAATTCCCAGTGTATAATGCCTCGTCGATCCCAAAACACACAGAGCATGTTCCACTTGCGATTCATCCTGTCTTTGGCGATTGTCTTCGGCATGGCGCCTTTTACGATCCAATGTATGCCTCTGTGAGGCGCAAACATGGGTATCTTAGATTCATCACAAGTGACCAAATTATCGAGCATACCCTGGTCTCGTTCACTTTGTCTGAGTAGTCGTTGGGCTAGTTTCACCCGCTTTGCAAGGTTGACTGGGTCTAGCTTGTGTGGGTGGTATCCCATTCTTTTTGGCACATAGTTTAGTTTATGCAACGTTCGCATAACAGTCGCTGCCGAACAGTTGTATTTCTGGGCCATAGACCTCGTAGATTGCTGGCTGTTTTGTTTCACATCAGCAAGCAGTGTTGCTGTGTTATCGATTGCCTTCGGACGGCCTTTGCGTGGACGATCCGCGCAGTTCCTGTCGGTATCGAACCTTTTGTACCACATCGTAACCGTTCTACGAGTAACAGTTTGTCCATATGTGGAATTCAATGCCAAGAGGGTGTCCGACACTGAATCACCCATGTCGTAGTGGTGCAAGATGAACATTCTTGTTTCAGTTCTAGATAGTCTTATGGTTTGTATATCATATTGACTAGCATCTATCGGCTCTAGGACAACTCTGAGTTCTTTCAGAGAGTCTAATTGGATCGTCTGCTGTGTATCAAACGACTCTATGTCTACAGAAGGGGACTGGGGTAGTTGCATCACTCTGGATGACGATGCTAGTGGTTCCCATGATACTGATAAGGGTGGCGTTGCTAAGGGGTGGTCAGACCATTGCTGCTCACTATTCGATTCCACGTGTAGTGGGTCTTGTGTCATTTCGGATGACGATGGCGATGCTAAGGGGTGGTCAGACCATTGCTGCTCGCTCTTCGATTCTTCGTACAGTGGGTCTTGTGTCATTTCGGATGGCGATGACGGTGCTAATGGGTGGTCAGACCACTGCTGCTCGCTCTTCGATTCTTCATCCGGATTTATATCTATAACCGGAGAAGGGAATAGCGATGAGGACGAGGACGAGGACGAGGACGAGGACGAGGACGAGGACGAGGACGATGATGATGAGGACGATGATGACGATGAGGACGACGATGAGGACGACGATGCCACTGAGTTAACACAACAAGGACACTTCTTAGGGTGATGAATACGCTTCGATCTTCGCATTGGGTTGGTTTTGCTTTTCATGTGGTTCCCACGAGTCGCTAGGGAAAATATATGGTCGACTGTGGACTACCCTGCCATACCACAGCAAGGGCAACATTACTGTGAGGTTTGCCCCGGTACCCCACAGGGTCCGTTCGCGGCTTCATATTTGTATCGCCCCTTCCACCATTCAGCTATCGGCACGGATCGTATACACACCTTAAGCTTTGGGGCCCGAGTGCCCCCTTCTCTGTCTGCATACGACCTAAGGTCCCACCGAGGTTGGTTACTCGATCTTTCCGAAGGTTGCTCGTATCCCAGTCGGTACCACGGGGAGGTAGAGATAGGAGTTGCTGAATCATAGGCTACCATCATAAATGGATCATCATAATGAGTTATATGTTCGCTGTATTCAGCCATTTACCGACCACTGTTTAATATATACATGTGGCCCCGAAAGCAGTGCATAAGTATTGATCCATCCTTTCCAAAACTTTTGCAACACACCAAGGCTGTTTCAAAAGTTTATGATTTGCTCAGCATCTACTATCCTACACGCGAATGATATGTCCACCCATACCTATCATCGCTCACGCACCGTGTTACAGTCGAATACGACCCATCCACATGCCTATCTTATGTCTAGCATAAGGCATCTCAAGTGTTGAGAAAGTTCGTGCACCTCGAGGAAGGTTCTTTTGAAACAAATCAATAGAAGCCATCCTATGCGCGATCAGTGTGACTACCCGCACATATCATCGCTCACGCACACCGTTGCAGTCGAATGTGACCCATCCACATGCCTATCTTATGTCTAGCATAAGGCATCTCAAGTGTTGAGAAAGTTCGTGCACCTCGAGGAAGGTTCTTTTGAAACAAATCAATAGAAGCCATCCTATGCGCGATCAGTGTGACTACCCGCACATATCATCGCTCACGCACCACGTTGCAGTCGAATGTGACCCATCCACATGCCTATCTTATGTCTAGCATAAGGCATCTCAAGTGTTGAGAAAGTTCGTGCACCTCGAGGAAGGTTCTTTTGAAACAAATCAATAGAAGCCATCCTATGCGCGATCAGTGTGACTACCCGCACATATCATCGCTCACGCACCACGTTGCAGTCGAATGTGACCCATCCACATGCCTATCTTATGTCTAGCATAAGGCATCTCAAGTGTTGAGAAAGTTCGTGCACCTCGAGGAAGGTTCTTTTGAAACAAATCAATAGAAGCCATCCTATGCGCGATCAGTGTGACTACCCGCACATATCATCGCTCACGCACCACGTTGCAGTCGAATGTGACCCATCCACATGCCTATCTTATGTCTAGCATAAGGCATCTCAAGTGTTGAGAAAGTTCGTGCACCTCGAGGAAGGTTCTTTTGAAACAAATCAATAGAAGCCATCCTATGCGCGATCAGTGTGACTACCCGCACATATCATCGCTCACGCACCACGTTGCAGTCGAATGTGACCCATCCACATGCCTATCTTATGTCTAGCATAAGGCATCTCAAGTGTTGAGAAAGTTCGTGCACCTCGAGGAAGGTTCTTTTGAAACAAATCAATAGAAGCCATCCTATGCGCGATCAGTGTGACTACCCGCACATATCATCGCTCACGCACCACGTTGCAGTCGAATGTGACCCATCCACATGCCTTCAGGCATCCGAAAATTTTTTAATGAAAAAAAGAGAAGTCACCACATGCAGCACTAAGCTGCAGTAGGACTTCTCTTCTAACCACAACAACCGTACACGTACCCCATCCACATGCCTATCTCCGACACTCGGCATGGACCTTCAAGTGCCCGAAAATGTTTAAATAAAAAAAAGAGAAGTCACCACATGCAGCACTAAGCTACAGTAGGACTTCTCTTTCAAACACAACAACC